>NC_067168.1:2362038-2527038 GCF_903995435.1 Acomys russatus | reverse complement strand
GTATATGAGTGCTCTATCTGCATGTGTACCTACATGCCTGAAAAGGGCATCAGATCACACATTATAGATAGTTGTCAGCCACCATGTGGTTGCCAGAACTGAACTCAGAACCTCTGGAAGAGCTGACAGTGCTCTTAACCTCTGAGCCATCTCTCCAGCCCGCAGAGATACAAATGTATTTATTTTTATCTAATTCACACTGATGTTTTGCCTGTTTGTGTGAGGGAGCCAGATCCTCTGGAATAGGAGTTACAGATAATTTTGAGCTGTGAGTATCCATGTAGGTGCTGGGAATTGAACCTGGGTCCTTGGGAAGAGCAACCAGTGTTCTTAATCACTGAGCCATCTCCCCAGCCCCAAAGTCCTGATATTTAATCCAGTCTGTAGTGTAAGTTCTGGTCTACTAAGCAGCCTTCCTGTGCTTTTTTGGCTAATTAGGGGAATAATGATTATTAGGGGTTGAAAGGAAAAATATCAAATAAAATGCCCATAACATTGTCTGAAAGTTTGACATTGGCGATTGTTACAGATATTAGTGGGGTGTTGCTGAGAATTAAGATGACCATTTGGATCAAGAAATAGAACTCATTGGCTACAAGAAGTCTCATCTTGGGTCCTGAGTCTCATTAGCTATGTGCTTTGCTAAACACACTGATAATCGTCCAAGGATCCTTTGATGAGCCTGGCCTTCAGCTGGACACTAGTGAGATAAAGATGATGTGTTCTCGATTTCCAGAGGATCACTGTACAGCAAGGGCAGGTAGGAAGATGAGCAAATAGATAATTATACTCACTGTATAACAGAGGCTTCGCGAAACTTCTGAAAATGCACAGATGATATTATTGCCATCTTCAGTGGCCTTCTCTTATGGCTGGGTTCGTTGAGCCTAAAATCTTCCTACTTAAAACAGCCTGACCCATTGAAATTACAAAGTCAAACAATAGTGTAACTCCTGCTTTTGACATTAGAAAGATTTGTTTATCTATCTTCTGGCAGGAACAGGACAGAGAGGGGTGTCCAGCTCAGGCTTTCTGAGGCAGTTCATAGAGCCTGTCAGTCAGGGCTGCAGCCGCTGGGCCATGGCTACTTAGATGATCAAGCTTCAACGTGGAGGGAAGGAGGGTCCCGTTTCCTCCCAGCTATTGGCAGAGACCTGATTTCCTGGCCAGTCACTTCCATCTGGGCTGCTTGGGTGTCCCAAGGACATAGCAGCTTGCTTGGCTCAGATTAGGAAAACTAGGAATGAGAGCGAAAGTGGAGATCCATGCAGGCCTGCTTGACTCCAGCTCTGCCGTTGCACTCCTAGTTTTGCTCGGAGTCCACTGGTGCAGTGACCCAGGCTCTCTCGCAAAGTGCCAAGAAGAGAATTAACGTATGCGTTAATTGCCCCTGTGCAACCTACATGAAGTCGTTAAATTATGCTGTTCCAGACAGTTCTTCCAAACCATTTATTTTTTCTCTACATTTTTCACTTGCGGAGAGCTAGAAGCATCAACTTCCTACTTTAAAATTGCTTTTGTGCTCAATCATCTTGGCAATAAATCATTTAGCAAGTTCATTCGTGTAGGCACCAAACACACTGTTGCCTGGCCCTGAGGATTGGTCATACATGTGCGTTTTTTTTTGTTTTGTTTTGTTTTTAATATTTAGCAACAATGATTGGTTTATTCCCCATGTGGAGACTGGAGTCTTCTAGATGGCTGAAGGCACAGGGGCTATCGGTGCTTTGTCTAAACTTCCTCTGTTAGGCTGGCCTGAGCCTTGTGCCCTGTGCCTGTAATGCCAACTATTTGGGATGCTGAGGCAGGAGGATCCCAAGTTCATGAATAGTCTGCATGACTTACCCAGTCCTGCTTTAGAGGCATGGCTCCATGCGGAGCCCTTGGCTATCATGTGTGAGGTCTGTGGTTCAGTCTCCTGTCCCACAGTCAATCAACAGGTGCCACCATGAAGTAAATAATTCAGGTCCCCAGCCCCAGAATATCTTTATCTTTTTTGATTTAGTGAAGTCTTACTGCTACTAAGAAATAACTAATAACTAGGCATTTTCTTATTTATCTCCCAAAACCATATATAAAACCAATCACTTGGAAGGGTCTGTCTTAGGAGAGGACAGTGCTTGGTGCCTTCAACATTTTATTCCTGTAATTACTGCTAGACTCTTGAGAGCAGAAACAGCTCAACTGTTGAGTCAAAGTTTGGGGCCACGTACCTGTTGAGTGGCAAGCTGACAACTGGCAGTTAGTCATTTCCTGTCCTGCAGTAGTATTGAATTTTTCTCCCAGGGCCCAAAAGGCAATTGCAGACTTGGAATACACATAGTCCTGTGGTCCTTGTTCTGTGTTATATAAAGTAGGTGAAAACAGCCCGGTAAGAGCTGAGGAAGTTTTGCTAGGAAGCTTGGTATCCCTGCAGACCAACGCCATGTGTAGACATTTGAACCATTTCCGTTTTGACTTAGGACCACCACTGTGATCCTTCTGCCCCAGCCTTGCTGCAGCCTCTAGTCCTTATTTCTTCCCACAATCTAAAACTGACAGTCACCACTCTGGTGCTGCTCCTGTAGGGGTAAATTTGCAGTGTAGTGTTGTCAGGGCTCTTCACTGCACCTGCATGCATGCGCTATAGACCACACACAGCCAACATCATCTTCAATTTCCCTCTGCAGGCTTAAACACACAACTGGCCGAGGATATGCATTCATCCGTTCATCACCTTCTTCTGGGTGCTGAGCACTCTCAGCTGAGCTTAACCGCAACATTTCGGTTTGCTTAGTGTACACCAGAGGAAAGCAGTACAGACACGTGTTCCTCCTTTGTGTGGAGGGACATCCATCAGAACAATGCCTTGCCACGCTTGGATGCTTATATGTTAAAAAGTCAGGTTTTGCCCTGTCATGCACTGGTAGAATTCACCAGTTTTCCCTTGCTGCACTCAAGCGCTCATAGGCGAGGGAAACAGAGCTTTGTCCTGCTGGCCTCTCTGGCGAGTGCTGATGGCAGAGAGTGCAGTGCCCCAGTGTTTACCCCTTGTACTGCTCACTAGACCTTGAGCGGCTGCTTGTGTCCACTAACGGTTACCTAAGCAGCAGGTTGGGGAAGCTGCGCAGCTATGAGCTAAGAGTGAGACCAGAGGCTTAGGAATAGAAAGCGCCACCCACCAAGACCTCGTACAATTACCACGTCAAATCGGGAAACATTGTTTTTGTTATCGAGTGGTTGTTATATATGGTTGTGCATGTGTATCTATGTGTGCTGCTGTGTGTGTGTGACTGTGGGTGAGTGCACATAGCTGTTTGCACATGCATGTGAAAGTCAGAGGACAGCCTTGGGTGCCGTTCCTCAGATGCCTTCTGGATTTTGTTTGAGGTAGGGTCTCTCAGTGGCCTGGAAAGTCACCAAGTAGCCTAGGCTCATTGGCCAGTGAGCCACAGGTATCCCCTGTCTCTCTACCTTCTAGCTTGCCATCGCTGGGATTACATGACTACACCACCAGTACCGACCTTCTGCGTGACTTCTAGGCATCTGAGCCCATGCCTTCAGCTTGCAAAGCAACCCTTTCACTGACTCATTTCCTCAGTCCCAGAATGTGCCTTCATACAAGTTTTGTCCAGAATCGTTTAAATGGGCTTAATTGTTCATTGTCCTGCAGGTGTTGCATGTCATATGTTGACAGGAGTGTCACTTCTAATGAAATAATGGCTTCTAAATCAGACACACGCTTCTTGCACTGTTTTATCTCAACCACTAGTTGATAGGTCTGTGGGTTGGGGAACATCATCCTAGTCTCGTGTGTGTGTGTGTGTGTGTGTGTGTGTGTGTGTGTGTGTGTGTGTGTGTGTTACATGTACATCCATGTACAGGGACATGCAAATGTGTGTCCTGATGTGTGTGCGTGTGGGCCAGAGATTGATCATAGGTGTCGTCCTCTGTTACTCTCCACTTTTTTTTTTTTTTTTGGCAAGATCACTCACTCAGCGTGGAAACAGGAGATTTTAGACTGCCTGGCCAGTGAGCTTCAGAGACACTCCTATCCCTGCCTCGCCTCCCCTGCACTGAGGTTGGAAACACATGAGTTCGTTGTTTGAAGGTGCCAGGGATCTGAAGTTAGGTCCCTATGCTTATATAGCCAACATGATCACCTATGCTGCCCCCCTCCCCAAACACTGGCATCCCACATCTCCCCAGGCCCCATCCTTTCATTTTCTACAGAGCAAAGAAAATAAAATAAGGAAGCCAGAACACCAGATGCAGCTTAAAGCCTACAAATTATTCCCAGACTTGAGCTTCTTTAAGGCTCTATTTTAAGACGCAGCACTTTTTATATTTGTTTCAACAGGAGGGTTAGAGGATTTAAAAAAAATGCTTAATTGATGGAAAGTAGGAGTGGTTACTCCCTCCTCCCCCACCTCCTCTACTCAGCTAAGCTAAAAAGGAAAGCCAGCCCATTCAATTCTCAGCCAGAGCTGGAAGACATTACCGCATGAGAAAAAAATCCTTTGAGCCACCATGGTTCTCCAATGCCTGTGTTGATGTGTGTGTGTATGTGTGTGTGTGTGTGTGTGTGTGTGTGTGTTTAATTCTAATTATTGAGGAAACAACTTTCTAATCTGCAAACACTTAAGAAGAAAAATTAAACCAGGACCAAGGCCAGGGTATCGCTCCCCTCTAAACAAGGGTCCTGCTAAGGGTCTCATGTTGTCAGGTGGAATAGTGGATTTTGTATGGTTCCAAGCACAGCCAACAGCATCTGAAATGATAATTATTAAATAGCATGTTAATTTAATAATTACGTTTTACTAATGTAAGTAGCAAAATTGGCCCTATGATGGTCACATATGTTGTCCCTGGGGATGCAGGGAACACTGGGCATCCACAGCCATTCACTTCCGCAGCAAGAAGCTGTGACCCTGCTAGTGAGGTGTGGGTGAGTGGTGATGACCACACCTGGCAGCAGAGCTTCTCCAGGGGACCGGGGCAGAGGAGTCTTCTCACAGAGCGGCTCTATGCAGCTGGCGCAGCAGAGGGAGCCTGGACTCCGATGGAGGAGGCTGGGAGCTCAGTTCTCTGCTGCATTCGGAGGAGCCCTGGCTGCAGCCGCTGTGTGAAGTTCCCAGCACATACTCGGCCGCTGCTCTGCACCGTCAATTGTGGGTGAGCCAGGACTACAACAACCGGAGCGGGAGAGCGATCCCGGTTTTGCTTTCTTAGAGAAAGGGCTGAGAAATGAGCTGCCCAAGGAATCTGGCACGGAGAAGAGAGAGTGAAAGGCAGATTCCTGCCAGCTGCTAAGTTGTAAAATTGCTTTGGAGGCTACCCAGGGAGCGTGATAGAATTGATAAGAGCAGCGCAAGCCCGGTTTCTGACTGAGCAAAGGCATGCCCGGCTGCACTTGAGTCAGGGCACAGGAACGCTGCCTGCGTCTCCTGCAACTATCTGTGGCTGAATAAAGGAAAAAGAGCCTAGGAACACAATTGCAAAGGGGAATTCCTGAAAGGAAAGCACAGTCACCCCCCCAAAGGAGGGGAGCAACAACCCAGCTGGCCTGTGCAGTTTTAGAAGGAGAATCCTGCAGGTATGTTTTCTTTACCTCTCCCTGAGGGGCCTCATCTGCATGAGATTTAGCCGCGGTGGTCCCCCCCAACCCCCTATGGTTCTTTCTCGCTGCACTTTTGAATCACCACCCCGTGGTTTTCTCCATGAAAAGATGCCCCTGTGAAAAGCTCTCTCTTTCAGATTCATACTCGGTATGATTTACTGGGGACCAAGGTCTTCTGCCCCTCACTTTATTTTCAATACAACATGATAACTGTTTGCTTACTTTGCCGTCAACTTTCAGGGGAATTGCTGCATCACAGCAAACAAGGTTGGGATGAAAGTCTGGGTTCTCTTCAGTCCCTTGAGGTTTGAGGATGGGTGAAAATGAAAGTCGAACAGAAAGGAAAAGTTGAGAGCTCCCAGGAAAGGGTTAAAAGCCAAGCCTGATGTGGTGTCACCTAAGTGTGTGCAGCCAAGCCTCAGGTCTAGGGACAGCCGAGCTCTGGGATGGTTCTGTCCACCCAGGGCTGAACCAGTCCCCTTGGGGTGACGATCCTAAAGATTTAGTATCAAGAGGTGAGACAGCTGGGTTCTGTATTTTACAACTGTTCTTTGGCACAGAAGGAGGCAGTCTTAAAAAAAAAAAAATCCAAGACCCAGCTTCATGAGTAGAACCAACTTCTGCAATTACGTCATCAGCATACTTGTATAATGAAGAGAAAGACCCGGCAACAATCGCACCTAGGTGATGTGACAAAGCTGAAATTCATCTTTCCTGGGAGGGCTTTAGAAAACGAGAGGAGGGAGGTGGGTGGACAATGTGCAGAAAGGGGAGTCTTTCTAAAAACCTCCTGTGTTTTGGAGGTTTCTGAGGAAAGAATTTTGCCATTTTCACTCTTTAGTACTTTCACAAAAGTGGCTGAAATTGACAACAAATTGTATGTATGCATGTGCATTTAAATGAGCTTTTCTGGAGTGAAGGAAAAAAATGAATGAAAAGTTACATCTTGTGCATAGAAAATATTTTCTAGATTTTCTGCATGCTTCTGTCAATTTGACAATTTTATTCTAAAGCTTTAGACATTGACTTTTAATGGTTTAATGACTTTCAATGCTGTTTCTACTGTATTATTATTATTATCATTATTATTAATATTATTATTATTATTATTATTATTATTATTATTATTATTATTATTATTATTATTATTATATGTCAGCCGCTATAGATTAGGGCCAAGTGGGATTTAAATGGTCAGTTTTATACCCTTTTCCCACAAAGGAAATCATCACTCTTGTTTTGTTTTTAACCCAAAGCAAGCTTCCCCCCCCCACCCCGAAGTGGCAGCAGTCTGGAGGACTGAGTTTGGCTCCACACCAAAATGAGGCAATGGGTTGTGATAAAGTCCTTGTTGCTACAGTAGAACGTCCTAGAATAGGGTGGCTAGCTACAGGCAGCTGTGGAATCACAGGGACAGAAGACAGGCAAAGTGTTCACCTACGGGAGTGGAAAGCACAGTGTATTTCTTCTATGTTGATATGTAATGTGGTGCAGGTTACCCATCTGTAGATGAGACATCCATGCAGAAATGTAATAGTAAATTTCAGAGCATCGTATAAATGCTTATTTTTGAAACAAATACACAGATGCCAAGTTGGATAGAGAATGTTTGAATCTCACAGGCAAATGAGAACTGCCTTTCCAAACTAAAAAAAAATTCATTTGTTTTCAAACTACATGGAATTTGATTGGGACTCATTTCAGTAGCATTATGGGCTAAGATCTGAGAGAGGCTAAGAAGATGCATGTTTGTTTTCTAAGAAGATATTTGCTGTTGGACTTCCCTAAGAGATTTGGAAACCTCTCCCCTGGGGGTGCACCACTGTACACCTGTGAAATCGGTGTGCACGCAGGTGAATAGGAGATGAGTGTGTTAAACAGACCCAGAGAAGTCACTTTCATCTTGTTTCCTATCACCCACATCAGCCAGTTTCTTCCTTGACCCTACAATACCTCCTAAAGCTGCTGTTCTCTCAGTATCTAGCAATGAAGAACGTGGCAAACAGAATGAGTTGCTTAAAAAACACAGGGATCATTGCAGACCAGTGCAAGTGTGGAGGCTCCTCTTGCAAAGACAAATTACTCTAAGTGTGTTTGCGTGGGGTGGGGAGTGATTGATGGTAGGGTCAGTGGAGAAGTGAGCCCTTGGGTGTCTTTGCTCATTTAGGGCCAGCTGGTGTCTTTGAATATCTGCACACAGGGCTCCAGCGCTTTCCTCTCTGTCCTCCTCCTGAGCTAATATACCACATACACTCTGCCTGAGTTCCTGGAGGCATAGTGCCCCCTGCATATAGTGCCCCCTGCATATAGTACCCCCTGCATACAGTGCCCCCTGCATATAGTGCCCCCTGTGCATAGTGCCCCGTGTGTATAGTGCCCCCTGCGTATAGTGCCCCCTGCGTATAGTGCCCCCTGCGTATAGTGCCCCCTGCATATATTGCCCCCTGCATATAGTGCCCCCTGTGTACAGTGCCCCCAGTATATAGTACTCCCTGTATTTTGAGTTCTAGTCTTAATACCCTTGGCTTCTGGGGTGTATTCTTTCATTCACGTTACATTTACTACACAAGAACTTTCCCCAAATTATTGAAGGTATTAAAGTTACCTTGCCACATGACAATGAGGATGACGATGAGGATGACGATGATGAATGTGTGGGATCGTTGCTTTGGAGGTGGGAATTTGGGAAGTTGTGAGTACATGCTAAATTTGTTTCTCGAGTACACCTTTACAGATTGGAAGCTGTTGTCTACTGTGTCGTAGCTGCCACCCAGCACCAAGTCCCTTCATCAGGCACACTTAGGACACTACCGAAGTGCTAATTGCAAATTGGAAAGATTGAATTTGTGCCTTTTGCTATTGTTAGAAATCATTTCTGGGCCCACCGTTATCTGTGTTTGGATTAAAAAGCTCTAATTCCTTTCCAGCTGTTTTTTTTAAAGAGGGTTTATTAATAGCCCGCTCAGCCTGTGGCTTTGGAGCCTGCAGAAGACTGAATACCTGGTGTTGAAATCACCACAGAGATAACAAATCCCCGGGGCCATGTTTCCTTAGTTTATGGCCTGTTAAAAAAGAGTTAGGAAGAGCTGTGTGGAGATGGCGCTGCAGGTGCAAGTGCTCACCAGCAAGCCAGGGGCCACACGATGGGAAGAAAGAACTGGCTTCCATAAGCTGTCCTCAGGGTGATATGAATGTGCCATGGTACACATAAGCCCCCCACTACAAATAAATATAGTAAAGGGTGTTATATAAAATATGCCGAGGAAGACAAGAGGAGGTCTCCGAACCGTTAGAGCAGAAGAGACACGCGCACTTCCTACCTCTTTGCACATGTTAGTGACAGTGTACAGAAGTCATTACAGCCTGCATGCAGGGCGTGTTTAATCTTGCTCTTCCTGCATAAGGAGTTGGAAAATATGTTGTAGAAATAAACACTGGATTATAAGATCATCTCGATATAAGAAATCATGGTAAGGGGTTTTATGTTTCAAGATGGTCTTGCAGCATGAGTTGCCGTCTCAGTTTTTTTCTCCTGAGAATTCTGAAGTCCCACCTTACGTCTATTTCCTCTTCCCACTGTCAGTTTCTGATGGCTCCCATCCTGTTCTGGGTAAAACATAATTTATTTCTTAGCATTTAGGATCTTAGAATCTGAGGGTGCAAACTGTTTTTCTTTTGTTTTTTGATAGAGAAAAAGTGTTTTGCATAAAAATATTGTACTTAGCATGTTTTATAGCTGGAAACAATATCCTCTAGGAATAGCTTTCCCAGACACATGCAACACACACACACACACACACACACACACACACACACACACACACATATGCATGTACACGCAGATGCACATGCACACACGCACACATGACAGAGAGAGAACAAGTGTCGACAGAGATGACTTTGTGTGTGTGTGTGTGAATGTTTATTTATTTTTATTTACACATATGTATGTACACACTTGTCTAGGTGTGTCATGTGCATGCAAGAACAGGCTATAAGAAGGCATCAGCTCCCCTGGAACTGAAGTTATAGGCAGTCTTGGTCAGACTGACGTGGGTCCTGGGAGCTGATCTTGAGTCCTTTGCAAGAACAGTAAGTGCTCTTAGCTACTGAGCTATTTCTTTCTCCAGTAGGAAAAGCTGGTAACTTAGGTGTGGTCAGGGAAGGCAGTTTCCAGGAGGGAACACTTTGGACACAGCCTCGGGGGATGCTAACAAAGGCCAGGTATGTTTTGATGCCATTTTTTTTACTGGCACAGAATTTTTTTTTTAACTGGAAAAAATGTTATTCATCAATGAAAAATCGTGCATAGAAATTTCAAGTGGAGCATGCCTAGATGACTAATGCCACAGTTCAGCAAAAGTGCAGCAGGAAACAGCAATATATACTATAAAATATGTTCTATAAGAATCTTGGCTTGGTCTTTCACTCGCTAGGGAGCCTTTGGGTGTTGCTTTCCGTTTTGTCTTTTCTTGTCTGTGACTCTGTCTGGGTGTCTGTTCCAGATAACTACTTCCATCAGCTCAGATCAGGGATTTTACAAGTTCCTCATTGTTCAGATTCTGTAAGGCTGACTCCATTGGGCAAGGTAGCAATGGAGTTTGTTGGCTATGGTTTGATTTCCTAACAGGCTGGAAAATGTATAACTAGCGCGTGTTGTCTGGTGGCGTAAGGAAGCGGTATTCTTCCATTTAGGTTTGGGTTAAAAGTTTTCACATTATTTTCCTTCAAACAGCAGGACAAAAAATATTAGATTATAATATAAAAAATTACCCACAGTTAGTGTCCAAGGAGGATGGTTTCAGTGACCCAACAGACACCAGCAAAATCTACATGTGCTTAATTACATATGCTTAATCCCCTCATGTAACATGTTGTTGTATTTTCATACAACCTAAACACAGTCCCCAGAACGGTCATCACAGGTAGTTCTGTAATGTGACCTGCTAGAATATAGATGCCATAGAAACTGTGGCATATGAGATTGTTTAGGGAGCAATGACAGGAAATCAATTGTGCCTGTCCATTCCTAGCAAAAAGTTGAGATGCTTCTGATCTGTAGTCAATCACGTCTGTGGGCACAGAAGCTGTGGCTACAGAGAGCCAGCTGTGTTTGGAGAAAAACCTGTATCCCTGAGGCAGAAAACATTTTCTGCAGCCTCTATCAGTATTGAAATGCTTCTTTTGGCCAACAACCAAATGGTAATCCTGGTGTGGTGGTGCATTCCTGTGACCCCAGCATTTGGTGGTGGAGGCTGGAAAAGGGGAGTTCAGAGCTAGCCTCAGTTATATAGTGAGTTCCTGGCCGGCCTGGCTTACTAGACCAAAAAGCAAGAAGTGGTGGTTGGGCACTTTACTTACCATTATTAGAGTCATTCATAGAAAACTGCTTCTAAAACTGAAATCTATGTGTATTCTGGGCAGCCTTACGCTCTGGATATGCAAACACCATGGGCGTACCGAAGAAAAAAACCACACTGCAGAGTCTCATGGCTAAAGAGGCAAACTTAGCTAGCAAAGCACCTGAAATCTAAAGGAAATTCATATTTCCTTTCAGTTTTATAAGACGTTAACTAGCAGAACACAAAATCCATAGATCACTTTATATAAGATACAATTCTTAGGAAGTAGCCTGTGAGGTGGAGGATGTGCCTAGTTATACAGCAATGGGTTGATATGCTATTGGAAGATAATTGATAAGCAAATGGCACAAGTATTAACTCATCAATATCCTGCTTAGTTACACACAAGTTAGAGTTTGCTCTCTGCCTGTGTCTATTTCATCTTGGACCTCATTCAGTCACACACACACACACACACACACACACACACACACACACACACACACACACACACCTTCTACTTTCTTCTGGACTGGGTGACCTATATTTCATGAGAGGCCACCCACCTATTTCTGTTGACAACATCTTAAGAAGTCAAGAGATTGCAGTGGCCTCTCCTGAATGACTCCTCTTCCTGGTTTCCTCACATCTGGAGGCTCTAGTCTCTGTCCTCAGGGCTCTGCTCTTCCTCGTGGCTCGCACGCCCTCACTGACTTGTATTTTCCCTCTTATGCTTCATTTTGCTGTCACCAGCCTGGTCCGTGTCCTCATCACTTTATTCTTAGAACATTTCCCCAGTCTCCCAGTCTTTCTCTCTGCAATGACACCTCTTTTGAGCATCTGCTCTGCATGTGCCTGCCAAGTTCATTGTCCTAAAAAAATGTCATGGCACACATCACTGTCCTCAAAAGTTTCCATGGACACCTCTGTGCGTTTAAAATGAAGCTTAAAAACCAGATAAAAGACAGAACAGTTAACACACTTGACGCATAACCACAAGGACAGGAGTTCCAATCTACAAAACCTCTGTGCATGCTGGGTAGATGTGGAAACCAACACAAAATTCCAGACCTCAAGGAGGAGACAAAGCGTCCCCAGAACAAGCTGACTAGTTATATATGTGAATTTTGTGCTATATTAAAGACTGTCTCATTCACTATTGTAGAAGAGTAAATAAAGCTGTTTCTGGGCAGCTTCCCAGGGCCTCCAAATACAGAGAAATATTTGCCTCCCCTCCCCGATGAAAAAAATGGATATGCAGACATTTGCATGTGTGCACCCACATGTGATCACACACACACATATGCATACACACACACACTGAAAATGGGAAAAAATGAAATAAAGCTTAAAATTCTTAGCTCTTTTCCAAGAAACCTCTTGTACAAGCATGTACTAGCCCTCTTAGGTTGATCTTCTTAGATTCTTCCCCAATCTCTGCCCCACTTGCACAGTTATCACATGTTATTTCAAACACTGACATATTGTAAAATTTCATGGTACTGAGCAAAATGACAAATCAAATACTTTATCATGAGGTTTCCTATAATTCTGACTCGAAGTTCAAACTTTTATGGCTTCATTGTAGTTTTCACAAAAATAATCCTGGCTCCAGTACAAACTCTTCAGTACAGTGTCTATGCAAAATTTGGTCTCCCCACCGCCCCTCCCCCGAAGACAGGGTTTCTCTATGTAGCCTTGGCTGTCCTAGAACTCACTTTGTAGATTAAGGTGACGTCAAACTCACAGCGATCCACCTGCCTCTGCCTCCCAAGTGCTGGGATTACAGACATGTGCCACCATCATCCTGCCTGATCATTTTTTAACAGCATAAAGATCATTGCTCCCCAGGGTGTTCATAAGAAATGATTAAAATAATAAACACTGGGTTTTCAATGAAAGCCAGCTGGAATTCATAGCTGTCTTCATACTTTTTAAAACATCTTTATATACAATGGTCTACCCATAGATGTGTTTGATTTTATATTTAATTTCCATTATGTATTATCGTCAGTTATTAGAAAAAAAAAGCAGTAAAGGAAGGAGGGAGCCTGCTGCACAGAGTAGGAGATGATAAGAAACAAAGTCAGCAGTAAATCTCAACCTTTACTGTGTCCCAAGATAGGCATGTCTCAGAAGCTGAATTTAGGCCACATCAGAGTCTGGAACAGCTTGCTTTTGATGAAATCTATGGCTCTCAGGTCCATATAGGGGCTTATATGTGCTGTTCACAGTATGCAGGCAGCGAATCCCAGTGGCAGTAGAGTAAACCGCTGATGGGGAAAAGTCAATGGTGTAAGTTGCCTTTAGGAACAAGAAGGGTCTCAAGAGCAATCCTGATGCAGTCACATTAGGCACTGAGTAAACTATGGGCTCTGGGACACACTGGCTGAATGCCTAGAAAGTAGGGGCACATGAGAGGCAGAAGGTGAATGCATAAGAATTGCTTATTTAGTTCTGTCTAGGTCACAACCATGTCACCTTAGAGGCCCACATCAACTCCTTATGGTGTTTGCTCCCCCTGCTTGGTTGTGGTTTCTGAAATGAAGCCCTACATTTCATTTTCAGTTTGATTATTGTAGTAACAGCATATTCTCATTGATTCCATTCCGAATGCCCCACCCTCTCTGATCTAAATCTTCTCACGCTGACTTTAGCTGATATCAACTGTAGTCTAATTCACTCCAACTTTCACAACACGTCTCCCCTGATGGCGCCAGCTTTGCAGCTTGCAGCGCCTTGTGTGCCCACCAGGAGCCACAGTTACATTAAATGTCCAGGAATCCCTTGGTAATCTGCTTTATTTTTCTGGGTGGAATTCTGAGGGCACACGTTAATTCTAAAATAAAAGACAGTGTTTCCAGTTATGGATACATTAAGTTTCCATTAGTATTTCCATTTGGGAAGGAAAAATTTTTAAAGGGAGGGGGCCAATGAAGAGTTTGAGAAAAGAAAGGCCAGAATTCCTCATCTAAACTTAAAGGTTCATAATTTCACTAGGAAGATTCGGGACTAGAAGGCTACTGGGACAAATCTTGATCACGTCATTCAATGTTTGCCTTGTGTCTGAGACACTGGGCCGTGCTGGCCTTCAGATTCTCTTACGGATGATGCCATCTGTCACTACCTTAGCCTCTACCTGCAGCATACACCTTCCTGGCTGTTCCTGTTCAGAATCTGAATCCATTTATATCAGAGTGAAAAGTATATTATGGAGAATGCAGAAAAAATTAAAACCCACAAAATGTGGAACAAATTTCAAATCCTGTTAGAATTATAAAATTCTATACACAGTCTTTAAATTTCCCATAATCTGAAAAACTGTCTTGTCAAGGAGCCACAGTTTCTAGACGTCTGTTTTTGAGTTGATGTTTCACTTTTCAGTTCAATTATTGAAATGTCTTTAGGATATGAGGCTAATACCACATAAAAATGGACCAAGAATCAATGGTTGTTTATACTCAAAAGCATAAAGTTATTACCATAGGTGTCAAAATTAGTGATAAAGATAATTTGAAGTTTAATGCAGAAATATTGTGAACTAATAAGGAATTCAAATTCCATATACCATTAACTAATTTGAAACAGGAGCTTTAAAAGAAAGATAAACTTAATAGGTATTTATAGGGAGAATGCTGTTAATAAATTAAGACCTGAGGGCTGTCTTAGTGGATCAGTGGGCACAGGCGTTTCCTACCAAGCCTCATAACATAGGCTAGATCAGAACTCCCACACACAGGAGAGAGCAGACTCCTTCAAGTTGTTCTTTGATCTCTACGCACATACACAAAGGGTAAAAATTAACATGAATAAATGTAAAAAAGACTTGGTACCTTATGTGTAATATTGAGCTCTCTATGTATGTATATATATATACATATATATATATATGTATATTAGTTTGATGGTATTGAAAATTCTCAAGACTTGTCCTTAGTGCTACATTGTAAAATATCACTTTATTCAAAATTGGTAACAGTATGTTCAATATTTCTGGTGATCTGAAATTGATTAGCAGATATTCTGGATAAGTCAAACATTCCCTAGGCAGTTCAATAATACATTATCAGTGATAAGGGATGGTTGGGGAGGGGCTGCGTGATGGAAATTCTACTTCATCTTGGAGCTAATAGAGATGATCCTTTGGAAAATAATTTATCATGTACAGATTGGATGTCAGCACTGAGAAAATATTCTAAACCCCCACACCTGGGTTCACACACATCCTTGAAGTAGATTGTCGTCATGCCAAATCGATCATTTTCCCAGAAAAGCAATTCATAATGAGTGGACTACTTAGGTGAAACTGGAGCAGCTGACAGTCTTCCCTTCCCATATTCTTGAGTGCTAACAATTCTGAGGACTCAGCAATTGGCTGAGTAAGTAGATGTGGCAGATCTTTCATGGGCCATGGTAGAAAGTCATGGATATGAAACATGACCACCAAATACATACAGTGGAGACCCCAACAAGCTGAAGCGACTGTGTACAAATGTCCTCTTTTTGCTGTAAGGCTCATGTTATTGGAGGGGGAGCTCTGTACGTGAGAAAAGTGTCTCTGGTCTCTGAGGATGCTATTTCTATTCTAACTGTGACTCTTTATACAGGTAGGTTGATTACAGAGCTGGGAATAACTCACTATTAGACCAATTGTGTCTATGTGGTTTAATAGGTATTGGCCTGTATGGAGGCTTAAAAACTTGGCTTTCAGATGGAGGGTTGGTGAAGATCTTCTCCCAGTCTGCAGGCTGTCGTTTTGTTCTGTTGAGAGTATCCCATGCCTTACAGAAGCTTTTTAGTTTCATGAGGTCCCATTTATTAACTGTTGATCTTAGAGCCTGAGCTGTTGATGTTCTGTTCAGGATGTTGTCTCCTATGTCAGTGAGTTCAAGGCTTTTCTTGGAGCAAATTTAGTGTGTATGGTTTTAAGTTGAAGTCTTTAATCCACTTGGACTTAGTTTTGTGCGCAGTGATAAATATGGGTCGGATAGCATTTTTCTACATGTAGACATCCAGTTAGAGCAGCACTATTTGTTGAAGATGCTATCTTTTTTCCATTGTATAGATTTGGCTTCTTTGTCAAAAAGCAAGTGTCCATAGGTGTATGGGTTAATTTATGAATCTTTGATTGGATTCCATTGATCAACCAGCCTATTTTATGCTGCTACCATGTTGTTTTTATTGCTGTTGCTCTATAATAGCACTTGAGATCTGGGATGGTGATTCCTCCAGAAGATCTTTTATTGTACAGGACTGTTTTAGCTATTCTAGATTTTTTGTTTTTCCATATGAAGTTGAGAATATATATTTCAAGGTCTATAAAGAATTGTGTTGGAATCTTGATGGAAATTACATTGAATCTGTAAATTGCTTTTGGTAAGATGGCCATTTTTACTACGTTAATTCTCCTGATCCATGAGCATGGGAGATCTTTCCTTCTCCTGATATCTTCTTCAATTTCTTTCTTCCGAGACTTGAAGTTTTTTTTTTCATACAAGTCTTTTGCTTGCTTAGTTAGAGTTACATCAAGATACTTTATATTATTTGTGACTATTGTGAAGGGTGTAATCCCCCTAATTTCTTTCTCAACCTGTTTGTCACTTGTATACACTAGAGCTACTGATTTTTAGTTGATTTTGTATTCAGCCATTTTGCTGAAGGTGTTTATCAGCTGCAGGAGTTCCTTGGTTGAAATTTTAGGGTCACTTATGTCTACTATCATGTCATATGCAAATAGTGATAGTTTGACTTCCTCCTTTCCAATCCTACATCTGACAAAGGACTAATATCCAAAATATATAAAGAAGTCAAGAAATTAAACACCACTAACCCAGATATCCCACCTTTAAAAAATGAGGTACAGAGCTAAATAGAGAATTCTCAACAGAGGAATATTGAATGGCTGAGAAACACTAAGACATGTTCACTGCCCCTAGTCATAAGGGAAATGCAAAGCAAAATGAGATTTCATCTTATACCTATCTGAATGGCTAATATCAAAAACTTAAGTAACAGCACATGCTGGTGAGCATGTGGAGAAAGGTGAACACTCCTCCATTGCTGGTGGGAGTGAAAACTTGTACAACAACTTTGGAAATCAATCTGGTTATTTCTCAGAAAATTTGGAATGGTTCTATCTCAATACGCAAACATACCACTCCTGGGCATATAGCCAAAAGATGCTCCACCAAACACAAGGACATTTGCTCAACTATGTTCGTATCAGCTTTATTCATAATAGACAGAATCAGGAAACAACCTAGATGTCCCTCAACCAAAAAAAAAATGGATAAAAAACTATGATATATTTACACAATGGAATACTATTCAGCTATTAAAAACAAAAAATCTTGAAACTTTCAGGGAAATGGATGGAACTAGGGACAATCATCCTGAGTGAGGTAACCCAGACCCGGATAGACATACATGTATACACTCACTTATAAGTGGATATTGGCCCAACATAGATGTCCTTTGAGAGACTCTACCCAGCAGGGGATTGAGTCAGATACTGAGACTCAAAGCTGGTCTCTTGGTCAACAGCTATGAGTTAGATGGAAGAGATGGGGGATAGAAGTACGGGGTTGGAGGGTATAGTCTCCACAAGGAGACTATCAAGGCTTGTGGATCTGGACCCAGGGGCCCTGCACAAACTGATGCACCAATCAAGGACACTGCAAGCAGAAAACTTAGTCCCACTGTTCAGATTAGCTGATGGACAGCTCATTCTCCACACGCAGAAATGGGGGAAGAGTGTGGGGGATGTCTGCCTCTGAAATTAACTCTGGTGCCTGTAATTTGATCAGTACCCATTGGTGAACTGTCCCTGTGGGAACACAGAGGAAGGGGATGCAGTCTATCCAGATGAGACTGGGTAGGCTGTCAGATAGTGGTGAAGTGGGACTCCACTGGTCTGAGGTCTAGGGAAGGGGAATAGGGCAGAAGAAGGAGGGTGGGTGGGAACCGGAAGATAAGAGTGAGGGAATTACAATTGAGATGTAATAATGATGATAATAATAATAATAGTAATAATAATAATAATAATAATAACAACAACAACAAAACTTGGCTTTCCTAGTGTGTCTATGTCAGCAATAATTTTCTTTTAATTTCTATTGCTGGTCTCTGCCTTCTACTGTACTCATCAGATTGTGAGGTTTCTTAAATAGGAGTATGTTCTTATTACTACAAAATTGACGAGATCTTCTCTCATACGTGTTAAGTATGGGGGGAGGAATCACTCTGGTAGATTAAAATGGCTCTAATGTGATACAATATGGTGACCTCTGTGATTGACATTAATAACTAGTGATCAAAGAATCTCAATATTTTAGATAAAAGTCAGTAGATGATATGATTCTCAGCCTGAAAGAAAAATTCAGACAGAAAAAAATGTTTGTGGGATGAAATGATATCTAGTTATGAGTAGAGGTTGAGGCCTTTGTGTTTTGATTTGAGAAGTCCTGACAAGTTGTGTTAGGCTCTATGGAAGGAAGAAATAGGCCCCTCCTCAAAAGTTCTCATCCATGTTATTGAAGGAAAATGAAAATAAGTAACAATGAGTTATAAAAGCCCATGTTGTAATAGAAGTGGTCTTAGGAAGAATTGAAAGTACATTCTATTCAAGCAAAATGGGTAAATTTTATATATATATATATATATATATATATATATATATATATATATGTATGTGTGTGTGTGTGTGTGTGTGTGTGTGTGTGTGTGTGTGTGTGTGTATAATTTGTGGGGTTAAAAATCAATAAGTCACTTCAGTTTTTGTTTATTATAGAGTATGTGTGCATGTGTATGTGTATATGTGTGTTTGTGTGTGTGCATAAAAATCATATTGTTTACTGAAATCTCTTTCTGGATAACTATTATTTGATATTATAAATCATAGAGACTATTATTCTTCCTCTCACTCTTCATCCCTCACCCTAATACAGATGACAATGAATAACTGTTGTCCAGTAATTAAAGTGTTGAGCTCTTCATATTGCTAGAAAGTTTAAAATCATTTTAATTCAGATCTAGGATTTTCGATGGTTTGATCTGTATAAATCTGTCTTCATCTTCTCTCATAACTATTCTGCATTGACAAACATGCAAGCACTGAGAGTATGGAGGACTATGTTTTAATCCAAAGCCTGTAGTCCTGTGGGAAGAGGACAGTAAAGATTTGGATGTAGTCTCAGTGAAATTTCATAAAGTGAGCTGAGCTGTTCCTGTAGTCAAACACTGCTCAATGTTTTGGAATCTGTTAAGTACCGTCTCTCCAAATTATGATCAGATATTTCTTATCTGAATACTTTATCTTGATTTGTACTCATCAATAAAAGCAAGGTTATATGACCTCAATTACAATCTTGAAAAACTGTCTGCAGAATCTGATTGATGAGCATTGCTTAATTGCTTAGGGGGAAAAAAAAAAGAAAGAAGAGAAAGATCTGGGCAATCTTTCTTGGTTTCCACCTGAAAGAACTACTTGATAGGAAATGCAGAGATAAGAGTGGGAAAAATACCCTTAAGAGGTTCTCAAACAGGTCTGTGGCCTTAAATTAAAATGACCATCCCTCACATTTGTCCTTAAGACAACAGATTTCTTAGGATAATGTAAAAACATTTGTGCTTGGTTCATGATGTCTTGCAGAGCCTACTCTCCTTTTTCTGTTTGATACAAAATAGTCAACCACACCTTGGACAGTGAGGCATTTTTGTTGTTGTTGTTGTTGTTGTTTGAGACACTTCTTAATTTATGAACTGTAAGGAATCGCAAAGTATTTCCAAGTTACCACTGATGTCCAATTCCTTGGAGAACTGGAAATTTGTCTTCTTCAAAATTGGGTTAAGTAGGGTTGTAAGTTAGTAAACTTATGTTAATTCATCAGTTTGCCAAATTGTAACCTTTCTTATATTAATTCATACCTGGACAGTTCTGGACCAAAGTGGGAAGCATAGCAGCACCATGAGGTAGTTTGTGAGGGAGCTGTCCTTGGTGCTGATAAGCCCTGACATTTCTTAGTCTTCCATTGCTGTGATGAAACACCATGATTATAACAACTTAGGGGAGGAAAAATGTTTATTCGGCTTACATACCATGAATCACAGCCCACTGAGGTAATCCATAGGAGGAACTCAAACAGGACAGGAAGCTGGAGGCAGGGGCTGATGAAGAGGCCATTAGGGAGTGCTGGTTACTGGGTTGTTTGCTCATGGCTTGCTCAGTCTGCTTTCTTATAGAACCTAGGACCACCAGCCCAGGAGTCCAAATCAATTGCTAATTAGGAAATGCCTTACAGGCTTGCCTACAGCCCAGCCTTATGAGGGATTTTCTCAATTGAGGTTTCCTCTGCTCCGATGACTTTAGCTTGTGTCAAGTTGACTTTAAAACTATCCAGCATTATCTTTCATGTTACAGTTGTGGCAAACATCCTTGCCTTTTGCCAATAAAGAATTCAGAGGGATAACTGGCCTGCAGAGTTTAGCCACACTCTGTCTCTATTCATGTGCCATTTTGTGCACATGGGAGATGAGGCAGTGTTCACTTATCCATCGCAGAACTCATCCAAAAGGGGAGCAGACATGACCACAGTAATGCAGCTGGCTCATGTAGACTTGCCTCTTCATTGTAAAAAATATCTTTGTGCTTTTTTTAGAATTACTTTTTTTTTAAGATCAAAGCCCATTCTTCATCCTTCTTTTTGCCCCGTATAACAAGAGTAACAGACCTGTGAATTGTTATTCTCAAAGCCTTACAAATATCTCAGAAAAGGAACAGATTAAGGACGCGTCAGCTATTAGCATACCATCAATAGCATGCCTTCCTCACCCTTGCAGTAGGCTAGCTAAGATCTGAGTACCTGAGACCCCAGGGCAAAGGAAGGAGTTACTAAACAGGACAGGAAAAGCACACCCAGGCATGAAGGTGATGAGGTGCATTTCTCAAACTTGGCCCCTTCACTTCAAACATTCAGACCAGTGAATAAGAATCACACTAGTGGCCAATGGACATTTTATTCAAGATGGTCACTCCCAGGCATAGCACAGCTGAGAGTGGGTGGGTCTTCACTGGGGAAATAATTTGTGATAAACACTCAAGGATGCTGACTTGGGAGGGTATGAATAAGAAAGAAATAAAATGATACATAATGAAACTCATTACTTTGTATGACAATAAAAAATTAAAACCAATGGAGCTGTAGAGATGGGCCGGGGGTTAAGAGTGCTGCCTGCTCTTGTAGAGGACCTGTGTTCCATTCTCAGCACCTATATCAGAGTGTTTATAACTACCTGTAACTCTAACACCAGAGAGTATAAAGCCTTTTCTGGCCTCCACAGGTGTGTGTACTAACATGCACATACCCACTTACAGACACAAATAACTAAAAATAAATATTTAAAAATAAAAAAATTAAAATTATAAAATAAAATATTTGAAAATTTTAAAACAATGGTAGTATTTACTGTACAATACCAAGATCCTTTCCATTGCGTTACTATGTTTATACTTAATAATTTAACGATCTATAAAGTGGATAGGTAGGTATTTTAGAGTCACATTCTTCATGTGTAGATAATACCAATTTAGGGCTTTGTAGAGCCGTACTCACATTTGGAAAAAGGTGTCATCACTGTTAGAGCTGTGGGGCTGAGAAAGACGCTTAATGATGCCTGGCCACAGTCCTTTTCTTTGCACAACAGGAATAACCAGAGGACATTCCCCTACGCTGCTGTACACATAAGCCTTACTGCTAAGCGTGTGTCTGCAGCACAGCCAGCAACTATGCCATCATTGCTCTCTCTTGCCCATTAGTGATCTCTAGTCGTTATGATGGTGGAAAAACCAAGCATACTTTGTAAGCCTGGAGTCAAACAGCCTGAAGCTCAAAGCTAGGATATGATCAATACCAAGAATGGACATTTGTCCACAACATGAACATCTATGAATCTTACGAGAAAAATGATGTATCCATTTATTAGTTAGTTAGCTAGTTGTTAATTAGTTAGTTAGTTAGTAAGGTGCTAAGGATTGACGCTACAGTCACACACATGCTAAGCAAATGTTCTAGTACTAACTATATCCCTAGTCCAAGGCTGTCCTTGACCATCTATTATTTTTGCTTCTACACATAATGTAATATATGCCAGTATAGAGATAAAGTCTCCCCATTTAAACTTACATTCCTTCCCAGAAACAAACAAACCCAGTTCCCTTTGGCAATCATGTTGGTGAGACACTATAACCTCTTCATGTTGTCTCTTGCCTCAGTTAACAGGCCCTGTGCATTGTTGTCTGACTACGTTTTAACTTTACTCAAGCTGTTGATGAACAGATTCAAGGGGGTGTTTGTGGTAGTCTTGATGGGAGGAAAGAGAATGTCTTTCAATAGATATCTCTATGTTGCTGTCAAGAAAGAATGGGGTTTCCACCCCTAAAAGGTAGCATGGAGTTATTTTGTATCTTAGAGGATTCAGAGGAAATGACTGAGTGAAAGTTGATGACTTGGACTAAAGTCTCTATAATTAAAGCTGCCCTCAAATCTAGGAAACTGAAATGAATTAGCACAGAAGTTTTCTCCCATGACTAAGGACTCAGCACTGGCATGGCCAACCTGCTTAAGTCGAGAATTAAACAATTAAACCTTACCTGAGGTTTTTGTCTTTCAAACTGATGAACTTCTTTACTGGCTGCTTAGCTTTTTCAGTATCTGCTACAAGAATTGAGAGTTTGTTTGGTGGCAGAGATGGTTTTATAATTACGCTTAATTAGTAAGAAATTGCTTCTAGCTATTCATTGTCTTCCTGCCCTGTATCAAGAGACTCCAACAATAGTCACTCTATCGCACAGTGCCAATCATTTCTTCCCCTGAGCCTTTCAAATATCCAGGATTCTGTGTGTACCAGTTAATTCCCTTCTCCTGATGTAGCATTGACATCTATAGCTATGAGAATGGTAATTTTGCCTCTGTGACACTCCACAGGGCCTGTTTATTATCTCATACATAGCTATCTCTTCAGTGCTCCCTTGGTGCCAACTTCGTACGGTTAGAATCCCTGAGAACAGACTACAAAACAGATAAGCACAGAATATCTTTTGACTTGTATATATGAGAACCCAACCTGCAAAGTGTTTACAATAGAGGTCTTAGAAATCCCACCACGTGTGCTAATGTTTGGAGTTTTCCCTGTATTGAAGAAAGAGAGACAAACATGTGAGCCTCCACACTCATTAGTCACGGCCTAAGGGAGAAGGAATGATGCCCTGAACACGCCAAGGCCAGGAGGCAGCATTTTCAGAGAGTGACTCAGAGTGAGCTCTAAGGGACCAGCCAGCACTCCAAGTCAGAGAAAGGAGTAACAATCTTGAAGGAAAGTGACCCAACTTAGTGATGTCAAGCATCTCTGCAGTGACTCTGGGGGGCAGGTGGGTAGATGCTGGGCTGAGGATGATTGACACTATCTTAACGGTGTTCAGAAATTGTCCATTCTCAGGGTTGTCACTTGCTTATGCTTCCTTCAAATCTAGAGAAATTTACTTAGAAGATAGTCTCACTTGCCTTTGAAAGTATGAGGCATTTAGAACATTCCTAGGTTGTAATCTCTCAGTGCAAAATACTCTATTCATGGTGATTATGCTTGTTGAATATTTTGTTGAAACAAAAACTGGCTGATGCTAAGTGTGTTTTAGTTTTGAACTAAAGAGACTTTGCATGTATACCCAAGCATTCCATAAGAAGAGTGTTGCCAATTTCCAAACACCTGAGTTGGATGTTTGAATTCTTCACCGGGGACTTGTATTAACTATCTTCTATAGAATCTGGTATCTTTACTGAAAAATTTAAAGGAAGTCTTGCTATTAGGCATTCTGAAATAATGTCTTTTGGGATTTACTTTAAAAGCATCCTGTAATTTAGGAAAATGATGAAATTGCTACTTTGTGAAGTGACACTAATTTAAATTTTAGTAGTGAGTGGCACGCCCATTTTTGCCTGAGTGCTTTAAAGCATAAATATTTGGCTTTCATCCAAGAATTAGACTCAACTGAAGTCTGTGTGAAGAAAATTGCAGTGGACTTAATACTCTAAAGAGGAAGCAGGGAGTGGACAATGTAATTATGCGAGCCTTTAAGTTCTGCGCTGTGCAACGGTCATTAAAATTTTAAATTCTTACTTTTAATACAGAGCAGGCCACATCCAGAGTTATACACAGGGAGGTAAGAGAGGTAGTAGGAAGCCATATCCAGGACTAAGTGTAGAAGCCAGTGGTGATGGTGAAGTGAATGTGTGGCTTTCTTTTAGATCTTCATTTAGGATAAGTCATTGTCCTATTTTCATCATTGCTGCTTTGATAAAAATGCCCTGAGAAAAAGAGTTTATCTGGCTTACATCTCGAAGCTACAGTCCATCACTGCAGCTCTATCAAGGTGGGAGCCCAAGGCAGATAGTCATGCCACGTCCAAGAGCAGAGGGGGGAGGATCAATGCATGTTAAGCCAAGTGCTTGGCTGGATTTCTCTACTCTTACACAGTTCACGGTCTCCTGCCGAGGCAGGGCTGGTGCAACCCCCCCCATGAGTGGCTCTGCCTAAACCAATTAACAGTCAAGACAACCCCTCACCCTGATGTACACAATCCCTCATCGAGCCTCTCTACCAGATTCTAGGTTGGCACTTAAAAAGCTATCATCACACCATTCTAGTCTTGTTTGATCATTTTAGTATCTGTCAATCTATTGATCCCAATTTTAGAAATACACAAAACCAATAGCTCCCCTAAACATCCGATATTATGGGGTGGGTGGGTCATCAAAGGTTCTGTTACTATAAGAAAACAATTAAGGTTGTCAGACTTTGAGGCCACATGCAGAATGACCTTCTGCTATACATGACCCTTTTCAGTAGTGTCATCCCAGGAACAAAGCCTGCAACACATGGGCTCTTGGGGACACTGGCATAAGCCATAGCTCAGTATTCTATGCCCTCACAATGGCCATCCCTGTGACTTTGTCACACCATACACACAGTCCCTTTGTCAACTTTATGAAAGTGTTTGTTAAACAAATATAAACCTTTATCAGATGCTGTAAAGACATTCTAGAATGTTCGGACATTTGATCTTTGATTTTATCCTCTTTACTTATCATCTGCTTTGTTCCAATGTATCCAAGCTTTGCTTCCTCTCTATTTAATTCATGTGGCTCTTTATTGGCTATAGGCAATGCTGGATCGCCCTCCCATCCCCAGATGCTCTGGCTTTCTTCTCTGTAGTATTTCAATGACCCTATGTACAAAGTTTACTGGGCAATGCTTTGGCTAATGCCACCTCTTCGTGGAGCCTTGTCTTCCAGATGGACTTTGTAAAAAGTCCCTTCTTCTCAACTCTGCCTTCCCACCCAACGGGAAGTGCCTTTGAGTCAACCACTTTCCAAATCACCACAAACTTTATTGCCAAACAGATATTTAATACACTATATTCATACGTCACTAATGTTTATGTTTAGAAGAACTAGTTTTGAGACATAGTTTCACTGTGTACAGACAAGTATAGACTGGTTTTGAAATTGCTGTGAACCTCCTACATCAGATTCTCAAGTTCTGGGATTAGAGGTGGAAATTCTGTGTTGTTTGTGTATGTGTTGGCATGTATGTCTGCATGCACATGTGTGTACATACCTACCTACATGCAGAGGTCAGAGATCACCCTTGAAAGTTTCAGTCATTATCTTGTTGTTGTTGTTGTTGTTTTTAATAAGAGCTCTCCCTTTCAGCCAGAACTCAGAAATTTTATTAGGCTTGCTGGCCAGGAAATCCTCAGAAGAGTCCACCTTTCTCCACCACTCTAGCTTTAGAATTACAAGGACATGACACGATGCCTGCCTTTTAAAGATGGGTTTTGGAGATCCAAACTCAGGTCCTCAATGCTCACACAGAAGGCACTTTATTGGCTGAGTATCTCCTCATCCAGGATAAAAATGTTTTTAAAGTGACGATACGTTTAGCCTAAGGTCTTAACTCTCAGGATGCTACTGGAGAGGAAAGCAGAGGCTTTCTCGCTGTGTTGCTGTGTGGATTCATTGTAATCCTAATTTCAGTAGAGTATGCCTAAGGCAAAGTCAGTGTCGAAGAAAAGTCAGTGGGCTGGAGGGCTGGATCAACGGACAAGGGCACTTGCTGCTCTTGCAGGGAATCTGGGTTTGATTCCCAGCACCCACAGTGCAGCTCATAACCACCTGTAACTCCTGCTCCAGGGAATCTAGTGCCCTCTTTTGACTTCTGCAGGTATTGCATTAATGTGGTGCACATATATACATGCAGACAAAAATACCTGCATATATGTGTGGGGTGTGTGTGTGTGTGTGTGTGTGTGTGTGTGTGTGTGTGTGTGTGTGTAAAACAAATAAATGTCATGGATGAGTAAGGCCACCATATCTATCTAGAGTTAAACAGATAATAGAATTGTAAATAGAACAGCTGAAAATCAGGTGACAAGCTTTGGGCTCCCAGGCCAGGGTCAAGGTCAGAGTTGAGTCAGCCTCATGGTCAAGCCCAGAACCTGGAGCTTGAGGAGGCAGCTGGCCTGCATTATGACCAGCCCAGCCTCTTTGCCTCTCCTTTCCTCTAGGAAGTTAACTCTGAATTTTCAGCTGTCTGACTTGGGCCATAAAATCATGTCTTGACCTGAAAATGAATTAACTTAGTTCAGGTAATGATATAACAGTGAATTGCTAATTTTTCTTAAAAAGGTTAATTAATTCTTTAGTCCATAAGGATTTTCCAACTTGAGTCACACTGAAAAGGTCTTTTACAAAATGAATTTGTTAACCAATAAAGATGATTTCATTAAGGCTAGTTTCAGAATTTTCATATCTTAATCCAAATCTGGAGCTCAGAGCCAAGGGGGATATTGCTTATTACCTGCATGATCTAGCACAGATTTCCCAAAGCTCAACACCTCAGCTTCTTTCATACAAATATTACGGAAATGAAAAAATAAGATAAGTCTCATAGCGGTTGGTATATAGTAATAGTTAAATGTTACCAGTAAGGCCTTCCATAGCAACAGTCTAGTATTTAAGTCCTCAAAGATTTGCCTCCCTAAATCTTAATTCTGACTTTCAGTTTTCATTATGCAATATAGTGTGTGCTGTGAAATTAAACATAACAAGTGCAAAGAGTAGAGGGGATCCTTGAATCGCTGTGATTGAGAATTGGATGACTATATGCTGACTCTGCCCCTCCTCTCCCCTCTACTTCTGTTTTTTTTTTTTTCTGCATCAGAATACCATTTTATTTTGAATAAACTGGGGAACAGAGTATATATGTTTGTGTGTGGGGGTTGGGTCAGCACTACAGGGCCTGTTCATCTTAGCTGACTAAGGATGAGGCTACCTGTATGCTTTACTCAACTGTGTATATTTTGGCCACTTTTCTCTCTCTGAATCTTTTCTTTTCTCTTCCATGTTAATAGGCACCATTGTGTCCTCTTTGGTGTCTCATTGTGGATTATGGTGATAATTTCAGTCTCTGGAGCATAAAACATGCTCACTACACATCAGCTTTCTTTCCAGCCCCGGTCACGTGTCTCAAATGAGTCTCATGGTTGAGACTTTTCTTGGGTCTGCTATGCTTTTGTGATGGGATTGTGACAGCAGGAAACGAGGAGGAGGGAGAGGGAACACAGCAACCGGGCAGGTAAAATCCCAGGAAGGGACCACCATGGCCGAAGACAGGCGTTAGGATTCCCTTCCATCGGCTTATGTAGAATGCCTGTATCCTTCTCCTCTCGTTCCTCACTTAGAAGGTGTCTGAAGTTGCATCCCATGTATGCCGCGGCCTCTTTGGACACCCTTGAAATCTAGTTGCTTCTTCTTTTTTGTCACTACCCTTCTCTGTCCTAGCAACCGCTAAGATTTGCTGGGCTGGCCTGTGTGTCCAGACAGTCGTACGAAGGTTTGCAGGGTAACTCATTTAAACCTTATGGCTCCCTCAAAGGAGATTATGTTTATACTCCAGTGTCCTAAATGTATAAACCCAAGCGGAAAGAAGGCTGGCTGCTTTTTCAGGATCACACAGTGGTGTGTCTAAGCTGGGATTACCATGCAGGAAATCTGTGCCCAGGACAAGGCAAGGAGCGACTGATGACCAGTGCCTCTTCAGCAAGTTGAACTTAACCTACATCTAAGACTGTCAAGATCCTGGCTCAGTTACCCCACCCTGATGTAAGCATCTCTCACAGGCCAAGGGAGACATTCTTCCATCTTTGGACATAGACTGTGTGCCTCTGGTAATTGGTCTTAAACTCAAAGTTTTAAATTTTTTTTATTATTATGGTGCTGCTTTTTAAATTTTGACAGTTTCTTATTTGCATAGAATGTAATATTTTCATTTTCCCCATTATCATATTGCCCTCCCATCCCTGATGATCTCTTTATTCTTCTTAATCTAGTCCCCCACCTGCTCTCAAGTCTGTGTGTGTGTGTGTGTGTGTGTGTGTGCGTGCACACTCATGACAGTCTTGTACAGAAGGTCACAGCTGCCTTGTGTTCAACATCCATGTCACATCCAGAAGACAGCATTTCTTAGCACTCTCCTGTTGCTCCTCCACATAATCTTGTCACCCCATCTTCTGCCATGTCCCCTGGACCTTAGCGTAGATAATGCAGATACCACATTTTGGACTAAGCACAGACAGTTGCTGAATCAGTGGCTCTGACGCCATCAAAGTACTTTTGCTTTTGAGACAGATTTTCACTCTGTTCCAGGCTTTCCTGGATGGAGGTCACTCTGTATCGTAGCCTGCCCTCACACAGTGATTCCCCTGCCTCGTCCTTCCCTTTTCTGGTGTTGGAGGTATGCCCCACCATGGCCATCCTTCACACTGCATCTTCTCTGGATTATTTGGGTCAAGTTCTGAAGGTGATGTTTGCTAGGTCTGAGATACACAGGCATTTTATGGATAGTCACAAGAGATGTGGTGGGAAGGGGCAATGGGGAGGAATTGTGGACAGAAAGAAAAGCTTAGAAAAACTCATAGTAACAAGACAAACATACAGTGATCAGTGAATGGATGTCCCTTGAGTAATGTTAGGGCAGTATGCTCCCGAGACTGGCAGGGTGCTTTCAGCAGTAGGATTTGTATATATAAAAGGTTTTTGTTTTAGAGATTTTTTTTTTTGTTTGAAAGAAGAGAAAAATTAGTGTTAGTAAGATACGGTAGAGCTTTGTGCTTCTGGAAGAAATGTCTGACATCAGCACCCAGACGGAGGAGGCAGCAGAGGTTGGGTCTACGGTCACATGGCTCTGTGTATCTATGGATGTGAGAGCTGAAGGAGGAGGAGGGCTGTCACATCATGGCTGCCAAGAAATGGTAATAGGAAGGGGCCAGGGCACCATAGAGTCACTAAAATTATACCCTCCACTGACTGGCTTCCTTCTCCCAAACCCTACCTTCCATTATTCCACCATGAAAGTATGCAAGCTTTATATCCATCAATAAATTAAACTCTGTATCGTGTCTGAGCCTTCAGAGCTTTTAACTACTGAGGTATAGATGAGTGCAGGGCTATAGTAACCACGCCATTCTGTATGGTTGGAGTACAGAGCAAGATGGTTCCTCAGGGCAGTTGTATACACATGCTCCTGGGTTGTGTCTAGTGGGACAGGACATCCATTTGGATGGCCCTTCTTCCAAGTGTTCTCTCCCACAATGACAGTCCCGAACTGGCGGTGATGGTCATGCAGTCGAGATGTGAGGACCTCAGACACAGTCACAGAATTATCACTTTTAGTTCAGCAAAACACAGACAGCATGTGTGGGCTTGGTAAACTTGAGGTTTTAGATTGAAGACTTCAGCAGAACATTTCATTCTACCAAAATTCATTGAAAATGATTTGTTTTTCCCAGTATAGCTTAACATTCTGAAGTCTTTGATTTATTGATTTATTTATTTTTCTCTTTTTTTTCTTTTTTTTTTTTAATTAATTTATTCTTGTTACATCTCAATGTTTATCCCATCCCTTGTATCCTCCCATTCCTCCCTCCCACACACATTTTCCCATTATTCCCCTCCCCTATGACTGTTCCTGAGGGGGATTACCTCCCCCTATATATTCTCATAGGGTATCAAGTCTCTTCTTGGCTACCTGCTGTCCTTCCTCTGAGTGCCACCAGGAAGTCTTTGATTTATAAGGAGAGGCCACAGACATCCATAATAAAGTTTGTTTTTGAACACACTTAATTCAGGAGTCGACTTTTCAACGCCATCTTAGTAGAAGATAAGTCTTGGCTTGTAGTTGTAATGAGTCAGAAACCGTCTCAGAGAAGAGCACCTGCACTCTCAAGGTGGCCGTCCTCGCAGACTTTGGCATCTTTAGGCTCTCTGTCTCTGCATCTGTCTCCTGCCTTCCCCATTCACACACCTCTTTCCTTGAGAAGCTTGGCTCTCTGCCACAGCGTGTGCTCCCAAGTCCCCACAGAGCCTGACTGAAGCGAAACTGGAGGTTTTCCAAGTGGAAGGGGACAGAGGAAGAGTCAGAGACTCCCAAATCCTACACGAAGATTATGATGTATCCTTTATTGAGTTGCACAGACTGTTTTTCTACCCAAATTCATTCTTTAAAACCAGCAGAGGCTTTGTTGTTGTTGTTACTCTGGGATATATTTCTCTGATAAAATATTCCACAACAAATATTTTGCGTGTCTATCACATACAAGGCAGTGTGCCATGCAGTCAGCTGCTCTAAATATAAACTTTTTCTCCCTGCTGTCTGAAAAAGAATCTGTCAAGAAGGTGCCATGGTTGACTGTCAATCATGCTTCAAAAAACAAATTATTGATTACCTGTATGCTTGTTTTATCTGTGGTGCAATTTTATTTGGTAGCTGGAAAATCCATCTCTGATGATGTTCCCAGTAGACTCCAGGGTGAATTTCCAGCCACACGTGAGGGGGTTGTACCAGTTGCTTAAGCTGGCAATGCTCTTTCAAGACATGGACTTTCACACTTTGCTTTTAGTGTCTCAACTTTCTAGGCTATTTTACTATTCTTTTTTATTTATTGTTTTGCACTGTTTAATATAACCTTAAATGTATTTTAACTCGTGATTGTCCATTGTCAGATTTGATGTCTACATTGATCTTTTGGCATTTATTCATCATTGGAAATATTTATTAATTTTAATTACTTTAGTCTTTGCTTAAGGAATGCCCAACTATTGAATTCCTATGAGAGAGACAGAGAAGTTATTTCTATTGTAAAAAATCTTGCCTGCATGGAAAAAGTCTTAACCAAGCTTGGCTCATATAAATATGGTGAATTTGGAGAGTCTAGGGTAGGAAGACTATCCTTATATCCTTGTATTTTTGTTAGTAAATGCAAATTTAGAAAAAGAAATAGAGTAGGAGTGGCACCACAACTATGTTTAAATTGTCATTTTATTATTTTTTGAAAGTAATCCAAATATCATCTGTCAGAATTTCAGTTGCAAAAACTGATTTAGGAAACGGCATCATATAATGAGTGCGTTTTGATTTAAGCCCAGGGAACCACTTCCCTCCTCTGCAGCTTTGCACACGGCACCTATCACAAATATGTTGGGAAATGTTAGAAGTGGAGTGAATGGGGACCTGAATTCTGGTACTGATTACAGCACTCCTTTCTTTCCAGATGCATCAGAAAGTTATGTGGACATGAGCAAGCCATGAAACTCCCCTTTCACAAAAGAATGCCTTTCACAAGTGGTGGAGCCAGGCTGGTGGGTCCCATAAGACCCTGACTTCCCAAGGGCTGTTGACGGCTTTCTGATCCTTCTGTGGTTGATGGCACCTCTGAACAGTGATGCTGGCCTTGGGCTTACACACCGCCATCCCGGTGCCTCATTCACTTCCTTGGCTTAGAAAGGCTCACCCTCATTGCTCTCCATGGTGGCCAGTCTCTTCAAGAGTTTGATTTTAGCTTATATACATAAGCTTTGCAAAGGAATGTTTACAAAGAAATTGGGAACTACAACCAAAAAGAAAGAGGATCGTCAGCAGAAAAAAAATCAAGATTTCCCTCTTGCTGGCCACACTAAGCCCCCTAAATTGTCTAATGCCCTGAAAAGCACTGTAAAAAAGATTGCAAAGTGCTCATCCACTCGTAATTTCTCCGTAGAAGACGAAGAAGGCCACAAAGACTTCTCTCTGTCCCCCACGTTCAGCTACCGAGTCGCTATCGCCAATGGCCTACAAACAGCTGTGACCCACAGTGATGAGGATCTACTTCAGGAGCTGTCTTCCGTTGAGAGCTCCTACTCTGAATCCTTCAACGAGCTAAGGAGCAGCACGGAAAACCAGGTCCAGCCGACACACACCATGCCTGTCAGACGGAACAGGAAGAGTTCCAGCAGCTTGGCCCCCTCCGAGGGCAGCTCAGATGGGGAGCGCACCCTCCACACCTTAAAACTGGGTGCTCTACGGAAACTGAGGAAATGGAAGAAGAGCCAAGAGTGTGTCTCCTCAGACTCGGAGTTGAGCACCGTGAAGAAAACCTGGGGCATAAGAAGCAAATCTTTGGATAGAACTGCCCGGAACCCCAAGGCAAATGTCTTGGAGCCAGGGTTTAGCTCCTCTGGCTGCATTAGCCAAACCCATGATGTCATGGAAATGATCTTTAAAGAACTTCAGGGAATAAGTCAGATTGAAACAGAACTCTCCGAACTCCGAGGGCACGTGAACGCCCTCAAGTACTCTATCGATGAAATCTCCAGTAGTGTGGAGGTGGTTCAGAGTGAGATCGAACAGCTACGGACAGGCTTTGTCCAGGCTCGGAGGGAAACTAGAGACATCCACGATTACATTAAGCACTTGGGTCATATGGGGAGTAAGGTAAGCCTGAGATTCTTAAATGTGCCTGAAGAAAGACTTGAATACGTTGAAAGCGTGGTGTACCAAATTCTCATAGCTAAAATGGGTTTCTCAGATGTACCAAATACTATTAAAATTGAGTTTGCCCAGAGGATAGGGCAGCAGAGGGATTGTCCAAATGCAAAACCTCGGCCCATCTTAGTGTACTTTGAAACCCCTCAGCAAAGGGATATTGTCCTAAAGAAGTCATATAAGCTCAAAGGCACAGGCATTGGGATTGTCACAGATATTCCGACTTATGACATCAGAGAACGGAAAGAGAAAGGTGGGTTACCTTCTTCCCAGACCTATGAGAGCATGGATATGAAGCTATCCACACCAGAGCCCAAAGCCAAGAAGAATGCTTGGCTGTCACCCAACGACAGTGACAGAGAGTCTGACCTTAGCAGAAGCAGCTATGCTGCCTCTCCAGCAAAGGGAAACACTTCTAAGCCCAGCTCAAAGGCACACAGTGCTCGGTCGAAGAACAAAGCGGCTAACGGCCGAACGGCACAGAAGTCAGACTACGATAAACGGCCCTCACAACCCTCAGCATCAAATATCCCAGAAAAGCAGCCACCTCACTATGTGGAGGCCACACCGCTCTGGCACTCACAGAGCGACTTTTTCACTCCCAAGCTTAGTCGTTCTGAGTCAGATTTTTCCAAATTGTGTCAGTCTTATTCAGAGGATTTTTCCGAAAGTCAGTTTTTCTGCCGAACTAATGGGAGCTCCCTCCTTTCCTCTTCTGATCGGGAACTTTGGCAGAGGAAACAGGAGGGCATGCCTGCCTTGTACCACAGTCCTCTAGACCAGGGTTTGGATGGGAGCATCCCAGCAGTGCAAGCAAAGGGTGAAATTGAGAACACAGAAACAGTGGACAGTGGGATGAGTAACAGCATAATGTGTGCCTCCGGAGACCGAAGCAATTACAGTGATTCCCAGCTCTCGTTGCATGAGGACCTATCTCCATGGAAGGAGTGGAACCAAGCAGGGCAAGGAACTGATGTTGGTTTAGACTCATCCACCCAGGAACCTTTTGACTATGACACCAACAGTTTGTCTGACCAACAGCTGGATGACTTCAGCAAGGACCTGGATGACCTTGGAAAGTGCCACAGTGACCTGCAAGATGACTCTGAAAGCTACGATTTAACCCAGGATGACAACTCCTCTCCATGCCCTGGATTGGATAGTGAACCACAAAGCCAGTGGGTGGGCCAGTATGACTCTTATCAGGAGGCCAATTCTAATGACCTGTACCCCAGTCAAAGCCATCCAGCCATGAGGTATCGAAGTCAAAGTGAGCTGCAAAGTGACGATTCTGAGGGGACCCCACCCAAGTCCTGGCACAGTCGGTTGAGCATTGACCTTTCTGATAAGACCTTTAAGTTCCCCAAATTTGGGTCTACTCTTCAGAGGGCAAAGTCAGCCCTGGAGGTGGTATGGAACAAGAGCACCCAGAGTCTCAGTGGGTGTGAGGACAGCGGCTCTTCCTTAATGGGGAGATTTCGGACACTATCTCAATCCACAGCAAATGAGTCAAGTACCACCCTCGACTCTGATATCTACACGGAGCCTTATTACTATAAAGCTGAGGAAGAGGAGGACTACAGTGAACCAGTGGCTGACAGCGAGACGGATTACGTGGAGGTGATGGAACAAGTCCTAGCTAAGCTAGAAAACAGGACTAGTGTCACTGAAGTAGACGAACACGTGAAAGACTACGACCACCCTTCTTATGAAACTCCTTATGAGACCCCGCAAGATGAGGGCTATGATGGGCAGGCAGATGACATCATTAGTGAGGGAGAACTGGAAACTTTAAACGAGCCAGCAGTTGAAATGGAATTAGCAGAAGACGGAAACCGAAACCTCCCTGTAGAGCCACCCGAGGTCACAAAGCCAAAGAGGATCCGACCCTCCTTCAAAGAAGCGGCTTTAAGGGCCTATAAGAAGCAGATGGCAGAGCTGGAAGAGAAGATCCTGGCTGGAGGTACTTAAATGCTAAGTTCTGTGCTAACTATGTCTTAACACTTATTGCTACTGTTGTGCAGGCTGGTCTAGGTGTTGTCAGGGCAAGGAATATGCCTGCAGTGAATTTGCGCAAATGTGCTCTGAGAAGAATTTCCTTTTGTTCAGATAACTCTCCCCCAACAAGGGATTCACAAAGAAAATAAAAATAGATTTCGGATAGTTCATACTGAAACGAGCCCAAGTCTAGCTCTGTACATGGTGGCCAAAGATTCTTGTGCTAGGTGCAGGAAATCATTGGGGAATAGAAAGGCAGGCCCTTAACCAAGCAGCCTGGCGCCCATGTTCTGGTCCTGCTAAGTAATAGGAGTGAGCAGAAAGGAGTGTTTAAATTTAAAATTTTGGAGAAGATAGAGGGTGGGATATGAACACTGCTTTGTAGAAGTCCAATTTGGAGCCTAATGTTAAGAAGAGCTGGGTTTGCACAGCCAATCCCAGCCAGACCCGTGGATGATTGCCAGGTTGCCTTATGTACACCTCACAAGCTGAAAGATGCAGGAGAGCCAGGAGCCGGGGACACCTCAGAGCAGACAGAAGTCATTCTTTGCGTTAGTAAGGAGTGAGAGTTGGAGAGTTTTTTTTTGTTTTGTTTTTGTTTTTGTTTTTGTTTTATGGAGTGGTTTAGAAGTTGCTTCCCTCTTATGAATGTGAGAACAGATCAATATTTCTTAATTTCCTAAGGGAACAATTTTGAGTGTGGGAATTAGTGGCTGTGGAGAGATGTGAGTAGACTGACTTTGTGGATTAACTAAACCTCATCTGTACTCACCTCAATTATATACATTATATTTTATTTGCGTGCCTATTGTATCTTGGGACAGCATTTCAAAACCTCATTTTAAAACAAACTCTTGATATTTTTATGTGTTCTCAGATTATAATGTTCAGATCTTTCATTAAAATATTTGTTCTCTATAACGCTTTCTAAAGGCATCTGTGTACAAAGCCAAGTACTAATCTGCTCCTCTGAAATACTATTATGTAGTTAATAGTGCAGTTGGTAGCTGGTTGTGGCTTCTCTGCCATCAACCACTCCTAACTTAGGACTGTCTCATGGAAATGGCCAGGCTGCTGAGTCATCAGTCACCTTTACCATCAAATGTGCAAGACCTAAGACAATTAGCTTTCTCTCCTTCAAAAACCTCACCCATAGAAAACAACACGGCCTGCTTCCTTAAAGGGGAGAAGTCATGGCAGGGGTAGGGGGTACTTTGCCTGTGTTTTTACTACTGATTTAGAAGAGGCAGCTCTTAACTATTCAGAACCTATTTGAAAATACAGAACAGTCCAATGTTATTGTTATATAAATATAATTGTATTAGAATAATATTATCCCGCATCAGCATAAGACTTGGTGGAAGTCTTTGTTAGTGAAATTCAACTGACAGGTTTTTTTTCTAGATAGAATCTGGAAATTTGACTTTTTAATGCACTATGAATTCAGCAAGTTACTTAAAGACTAAACTGGTGGTGGTGATGGTGGTGACGGTGGTGTGTGTGTGTGTGTGTGTGTGTGTGTGTGTGTGTGTGTTTAATGTGATATAATGGATATGTGTTTACAGTCAACAAGCTAAAGATATTGATTTGAAATATTAAGCAGTATAAATATAGCAAGCCTTTATATCTCAGAAGAAAAATGAACAACTTCAATTAAAAGATTATTTTAGTTACTGCTTACCAGTGATTTGCATACATGCATGTCTGTGTACCACTAGTGTACCTGGTGCCCTGAGAGGCCAGAAGAGACCTTGGACCCTCTGGAACCAGATTTATATGGGGTTGTGAGTGGTCGTTTGGGTTCTGGGAAACTGAATCCGGGTCCTCTGCAAGAGCAGCCAGTGCTCCTAATTGTTTAAAGAAGGAAATTGACATGTATAAACAGGGAATATTGTTTGGCTTTCTGTGAATGGATGTCTTGCCACTTGTTACAGCATGAGTAGGTCTTTATGTTGTCGTTTGTTAAGTGATGCTGGACATAAGAATATCACAGGATGCGACTTCTTTGTGACATCTGAATAAAAGCTGGCAGGGCTTGAGTAAGGCTCACTGACAGAGTGATAAACTCCCCTGTGAGAGCTCTGGGGTCCCTCTTCAACACTTACCAAAGAAATCAAATACAGAGAGAAAGACAGGAAAGCAGTGGTAAGCAGGGCGTGCGAAAGAGGAAGCAAGACATACGAGGCCAAGGAGAGAAGTGGTAGATACGTGAGGTTTGCTAAGTTTGGGATCCAGTGGCATAGAGACGCCTAAAGCAGGTTATAATTCTAATACTCTGTGTTTGTGTTCTCGACAGACACCAAGGGATGACCATGGGAGCTAATGAATCTGCCTATTTGTTTCTCAATAGTCATTTTACTCCCTACAAATATCTCATTGTGTCTTTGAAATACACACAAGAAATTTATATAAAAACTAAACTGAAATTGAAAATTCCACACTAGCAATCCTCTACTAATCAGGTTGCTATGATAACGACCCTCCCACCCCACCATCAGTGATGCTTCTTGGAAACGCATCTGTTGTGCCTCTGTCGCTAACATGAGAATTCTGAATCAGAGAAAGCTGTGCCATGTCCTTGACATCCCGGACAAGTCTGCAGAGGACTTGAGCCCTCCACCATCTTGTTTTATTGCCATCCCATGAGGCAGCCTTGCATGGACTCTGAGTGGCCTCGCCATACTTAAGATCCGCTCAGGTTACTGAAAGGCAACAGCTTGACTCCCCAGGAGGCTGCAGCAGCCTGCATTTCAAAGGGCAGCTCAGCTCTGCTTGGCAGTGACCAGGCATTTTCCCCATCCTGTGCTCCCAATATGCTTCTGAGGGAAGGGCAGCCAGAGAAGGACTTTTCCAGGCCCTTTCTTGCTCCAGGCACCCAATAAGGTGCCAATCGATGCGATAGTTTTGTGCCCATGGCCATCTGCTCACTGAGCCTTGGGCAGGTGCCTGCAGGCTTGCTCTCCATGACTGCCTGATACTCATTAGGCAGCAGTTCTGCCTTTTACTACAAACTGGGCCAGAAAGGTCTTGCTGGAAATCTCTGTGGGGTGTGGAACCCCAAACATGGCATTACAAAATTACACATTCAGACACTTGAATTATTTCAACTCTTACCTTCAGAGCCTAGAGACAAGAAACTCTTAATGGCTGTGGCTACATGGTGATGGTACTGTGAAAAGGACTTCACTCCTTCAGCATTCCAGTAGCCTAAGAAATCTTAGGCTCCATATGGTCAAAAAGCTGCCACTGTGGGGTCCAAATCTTCCCCATCACTGGTCACTGGGCCTTGCTGGGTGGTGTCATTTACGCAGCTAGACCAAACTCAGGGTCATCCTCAGACTGTTTTGGTTTCTCCCTCGGATCAAGGACTAACTGCTAACTGGAGTTCATTCTAGTGTCCTTTAGGTCCCTGCCTATCTGTCCCCGTGGCCCTAAAGTCTCCCTTGTACTTGCATATGTTTCTTGTTTCTCTTCTGAACCATAATCCAGAATCTCAACTAAGCCTCACACAGAAAGGTCATGAGTTCAAGTGTTGGCTTCATGCTCACATGAAAAAGAAAAGAATGACAAAAAGAAGAAGAAGAAGAAGAAGAAGAAGAAGAAGAAGAAGAAGAAGAAGAAAGAAAGAAAGAAAGAAAGAAAGAAAGAAAGAAAGAAGAAAAATGGTGAACACGATCTTCAAAAGAGAGTTCAATTTTCAACCTCCATGGTAGTCAGTGGTTAAGGTCATTATAAATAATTTGTGATGAAAGCTTATCGCTGCACATGGCTGTATGTGCATGTGAGCCCCATTTAGTTGACTTTCACTATGAAAACCAAAATCAAATTATGATTCTCTCATCTGTAAGAAGACTAACAGTGTGGACAGCTCTTTCAGTGATGACATAGCCTGTACATCACCAAAACTGGATTATTTCACCTAAGGCCCAGCTTAGTAATAAGTATTTCTGTTGTAACTCCAGGACTTTCTGTTCCCAGTTATTAAGTCACATGGGTCCCACTGTGGAGTCCAGGCCAGAGCTGGGCTTTTAATGCTCTTTCTGGATCTGATGCGCACGGTTATTGGGGCCCATTTGAAGAGCACCGTTGAATGCTTCACAGCAACACTTACATCGAACATGCTCTTTAATTTCTTGTTCTCTTTAAACCTGTAGAGAATCAGCCTAAAGAAATACACTAATGATTTTCTGAATTTAAAAAGAATTAAAAAAAAAAAAAACCAGAACAATTATTTGTCTAGCCCTCTAGAGTGAGAGATTTTAAATTTTATGAAACGCATTTAGTAACATCTACACATTAAAATGTAGAGAAGCAATAGGTTTGTTCCTTAAAATCATAAATTGAAGGATAGAAATTATCTACTTTGGAAGCTGGGGAGTTGACTTGGTGGTGAAAAGCACTTGCTGTTCTTGCAGAGGACCTTGGCTCAGTGCCAATGCACACACGGCAGTTCACAGCTGCCTGTAACTCCAGTGGCAGGGACTCCCATGCCTCTTTTTGTTTCTGCAGACACCGCATGCATGTGGTACACACACATACACTCAGGTATGCCACATGTGCATGGGGTTGTAAAATTTTTTTATTTTTCTTCTCTTGTAAAATGCATCCCGACCAGAGATTCCTTGTCTCTCTATGCCTCTCAGACATTATCTATTTTATTTTATTTTATTTTATTATTAATTTATTCTTGTTACATCTCAATGGTTATCCCATCCCTTGTGTCCTCCCATTCTTCCCTACCTCCCATTTTCCCATTATTCCCCTCCCCTATGACTGTTCCTTAGGGGGATTACCTCCCCCTGTATATGCTCATAGGGTATCAAGTCTCTTCTTGGTGACCAGCTATCCTTCCTCTGAGTGCCACCAGGTCTCCCCCTCCAGTGGACATGGTCAAATGTGAGGCACCAGAGTTTGTGTGAAAGTCATACCCCACTCTCCACTCAACTGTGGAGAATGTTCTGTCCATTGGCTAGATCTGGGTAGGGGTTTAAAGTTTACTGCCTGTATTGTCCTTGGCTAGTGCCTTAGTTTGAGCGGGACCTCTGGGCCCAAATCTGCCTATAATAATGTGCTACTTGTAGGTTTCTAGGACACTCTGGATCCTTCTACTTTGCTATTCTCCCATGCGCACTGAGAACATTTTCCTTGAAAATTATTCAGGAAATAATTTTGTACAAAAATACCTCCCGTTCTTCCCACTTTAGAGTTGTTTTTTGAAAACTTGAGGCGGTTTCTAGTCTTCCTCTCCCTCTCTGTCTGGCCCTCTCCCCCCACATGTATCCTCTTCTCCCTGTTCTCTTCTTTCCTCTAGCCCCCCATCTTTCTCCAAGCCAAGCATAGTAACCCTGGTAACAGTAGAAACTAACTAAATCCAAATATGAAGTGTATAAGGGCCTCTGGCCTAGAACCACTGGCTCTTAGTGATCTAGAACTGTCTACAATGTAATCATCTTTTCAAAAGTTTCTACTTAGCTGGGCATGGTGGCGTGGTACATACTGTAATCCCAGCACCCAGGAGGCCGAGGCAGGGAGATCTCTTTGATTTCGAGGCCAGCCTGGTCTACAAAGCAAGTCCAGGGCAGCCAAGGCTACATAGAAAAACTCTGTCTGGAAAAAAACAAAAATAAACAAACAAAACAAAAAAGCAACAACAGAAACCTGCAAAGTTTTCACTTATCAGTTCTGCATATATTTATGGAACATTTTGGTCTAGGTACAGAAGCCAAGCTAATTAGCACATTCTCCATTCTATTGAATTATCATTTTGTGGGAAGAATGTCTTTTAAAATTTAACAATCTTGAATGCCAGTTTGTTTCTGTGGTCATCTTGTGACATCACACCTGACTACATTGTATCCCTCCCGTCCTGAAGCATCCTACCTTTGTGCAGCATCTCTTCTCCAGATGCTGGTTCCTTCAGTATCTGACCACAGTCCTGGCGCTCTCTGTCTCTGAGGGATGATATTTGTGGATTTCAAACACCTGGAAGAATACAGCTCCCATCTTTTTGTGCCTGGCTTACTTCACTCTGTACAATGTCCTCAATACCTACCCATCCTGCCAACAGAATTTGATTTTTATGCTAATTACTGTATAATTCTATAGATGTAGCATATTGTATTTTTTAAAGATTTATTTTGATTTTTAAGTCGTGTGTGTGTGTGTGTGTGTGTGTGTGTGTGCGCGCGCGCGCTCATGTACACGTAGATGAGTGCCACCAGGAGGGGTGTTGTATCCCCTGGAATGGGTGAGATACTGCTCCCAGGGACCCAAGAATGCAGGTACCTCTTTAATATGCTGACTTGGATCCTTTGCGTGTCTCCAGGATGCAAATACTCCATGCTGTGCTCTTTATTTCAGGCCTTGGGTGACTCTCTCTGGCTATTTTCCCATTGACTGTGTAAAGTGTGCTTTTCTCCATGTCTTTTTTCGTCCTTCTCATCCATCTTTCCTGGACAGACACTGTGACAGGGCCATGGATTTCAGTTGACACTGTGCTGATAATTATGGTGTTGAACAGTTTTTTCCAATACTTTTGGCCATTTGTATCTCTTCCTGTGTGTGTGTGTGTGTGTGTGTGTGTGTGTGTGTGTGTGTGTGTGTGTGTGTGAGTTTGAGTATACTTGAGTGTATATGTACTTGTGTACTTGCACAGGTACATGTGGAGGCCAGAGACTGATGGGCAGGGGTCTTCTCTAGCATTCTCTGACTCATCTTTTTGAGGCAGGGTCTCTTGTTGAAAGTGAAACTCACGGCACCAGCTAAACTGGTTGGCCAATGAGCTCCCAGGATTTGCCCACCTCTACATCTTAGTGCCGGGATTATAGGCGCACACTACTGAACATGGCTTCTACATGGGTGGTGGGGGTTCAAACTGGGACTTCATGTTTGCATGGCAAATACTTTATCTCCTGGTTGATCTCCCCAGTCACCTAGGACAAGCATCTGTTACAGAAAATAGTATGTATAGCTGGGGAAATTGTCTCATGTCCTATTCATCAGGTCTGGCTATTTCTGGCTCTTACCTAATCCAAAGAAGCCCTCAGAAATAAACAACAACAACAACAACAACAACAGCAAAAGCACAACTTTCCATAGTGAAAAGTCACTGTTAATGTCTCTGAAGGTAGGCAAGGCCAACAGGCCCCAAAGACAGCATGAGTAGTGCCATTTCCTCCCTGGCTTCAACTGTCCTCGCTGCCCTCAGCTCATCACTCAGTTCTTTTTTTTCCCCTTAGACTTGGTGAGATCCTTTCAAATAATCCTCTTGCCTCCGTGTCCTCCCCTCTCCTGATCTGTCACCTCTCTGTGGTAGAGATACTCACAGATTTGCAAAACTGTCAAGATGTTGGCTGTTTGCACTATGATAGCAAGAGGTCTAAGAAAGCAGTGAGGCCCACAGTAGGAGCGAAGTGTCCCTCCTGCTGCGTCCCTAACCAGGCTGCAAGGCCCACACCTTTATCCTTTGTTCCAATGATCAATAGTAGCCAAGAGAGGCAGCCAAATGTGGTGGTTATGGGCACAGTGCCTGCGGTCACCCTATACGTTGTCTGACTGCAGGCAGGTTGTTTACCCTCTAAGCAGCTCCATACTGGAAATGCAGATAAGCCATCCTTTCTGCGAAAGAAAGAAAATACATACTTAACAATGAGATAAGCATTTGCCCAAACAGTAAATTAGCAGCAGAAGCCAGCCTACCTAACAGGCACGATGATTTCTATTTCAGATCATAAACTATTTCTGAGAAATATGAGGCAGAAGCCAAATGCTCTGATTATCTTCCGGTGCAATTCTCCTATAAGCTAAAATGATGGCCCAGAATGCATTTGGGGAAGTGATCAATTATACGGTTATTTCTGGTATTTGAATTTCAGAACAGCACTGTGTTCAGGCAGCTTTGTGGAACTGGGCTGAGCCTAATAGCTGTATTTATTAATATTTTCATGAAACACAGGCACATACGGCTTCCTGGACTGCCCAGTTTGTTAACATCTTTGTGGGGAGGGGCAGTAGGAACAAAACAATCAAGCCAAGTGAAGAAGCATCATTCAGTGAGCGCCCAGGGGTGTGTTGAATTCTAGGGAGGTGGATGGGAAAAACACAAGATTAAAAAAATATCCACCTGGAGTTAGGGATGTCTCAGTCGGTAGAGAGCTTGTTGCACAAACCATGTAAGACTGAGTTTGGATCCCCGGCACTCATATATTATCTGGATGTGGTGAGCTTACACTTGCAAGCTCAGGATCGGGAGGCAGAGACAGGCAGGTGCTCAGAGCTTGGTGCCTAGCTAGTGTAGCTGAATCAGTGAGTTCCGTCTTCAGGGAGACATCCTGAGTCAAATGATAGTTTGCAAAATAATTGAGGAGCTACCTGATTTCGGCCTTTGGCCTTCACATAAACACACTCAGGCAAGCATGTATTTGCACACATAGACATGCGCACACACAAATTTATACTCACTATTCGATATGTACCCTTTCCTTGATGCCATCAGAGTCCAAGTGAAGGCTATTCAAAATCATTTCTGTTGTGGGAAGCAAGTGGCTCTTCAACCTGTAAGTCAACTGTCTCTAAGCACCACTTCCTGGCACCAACTTGAGCACATAGTATGTATGACATTGTGGTTAGAAATAAAAGAAAAACCACAGAAAAAAAATTATTAACTAACTATGTGGCTAGCGGTATGACCAGTTAGTTATTGTTGTTTAATCACTATATATTACTAACAATACAGTGAGGACATAAAGTGAAGTCATAAATAGCTCACAATTAGTTGACCCTGAACTCTGCAGCAGTGTCAAGTACCTTGCAGTTTGCCACCCATTTCTGCTCAGGAGGTGCTGAGGGTGTCTCCAGAGGCTGGCAAGGCCCTCCCCAGCATTGCTCTGACTGGGGGCACTGCTTCAGGACCCCATAGTCCACAACCACGTGCCACACCCCCTTTCACTCAGGTAAGTACCTTCATCCTTTCAGAGCACTACCTCATTCTTTCCAGCGTCAGATGACCCCCCTCAGCACTCCTCATTCATCAAAGGTCAGCAGATTCTGCACAGCTACCCAGAATCCCCACCCTTCAGAGCAGTCAGGGCTGTCTGGGGAGCCTGGGAGTCAAAGCCTGGCCAGCTCCACTGTGTGCAGCACCCATCTCCAGAGCATCATTTGACCTCTTCCTCATGCTCCGTCCTCTCACTCCCTGACCTCCTCCCTCCTCACTTCCTCACCTCCTCACCTCCTCATCTCACCTCCTTATTTCATCACCTCCTCATCTCCTCACCTCTTCACCTCCTCATCTCCTCATCTCCTCACCTCCTCATCTCCTCACCTCCTCACCTCTTCACCTCCTCACCTCCTCACCTCTTCACCTCCTCACCTCCTCACCTCCTCATCTCCTCACCTCTTCACCTCCTCATCTCCTCACCTCTTCACCTCCTCACCTCCTCATCTCCTCACCTCCTCATCTCCTCACCTCCTCACCTCCTCATCTCCTCACCTCTTCATCTCCTCACGTCCTCATCTCCTCACCTCCTCACCATTTCACCTCTTCATCTCCTCACCTCCTCATCTCCTCACCTCTTCATCTCCTCACCTCCTCATCTCCTCACCTCCTCACCTCCTGATCTCACCTCTTCACCTCCTCACCTTCTCACCTCTTCACCTCCTCATCTCCTCACCTCCTCACCTCCTCACCTCCTCATCTCACCTCCTTATTTCATCACCTCCTCATCTCCTCACCTCTTCACCTCCTCATCTCCTCATCTCCTCACCTCCTCATCTCCTCACCTCCTCACCTCCCATCTTCTTCATCTCACCTCCTCACCTCTTCACCTCTTCACCTCCTTACCTCTTCATCTCTTCACCTCCTCATCTCCTCACCTCCTCATCTTCTCACCTCCTCATGCCTGCTAATTAATAGCATGCCCATGTCTTGTTTCTGCCTTGGCTGTATAGCAGGATCAAACTAAGGCCACTCACCAAGATTGTTAACGTCCTCATATTGCTGATGAGAAAGCAGATCCTTAGGCTGGGAAGCCGAATGTTCACCTACAGGAGAGCCAGAGTTCAGCTCTCTCTCCCTGCTGTTGATTTTCACACACACCCTAGTGAACAGCGAGAATGTGACTGAAAAGAAGGAAACTAAGTGCAATCTGATCAAAGTGAATTGGAAATTGGTCTGAGGCACAAAGGGCACCTGGGTTAGGAACTGTTAGTGGGCCTGGAGAGATGGCTCAGCATGGGTCTGGAGAGAGAAATGGCTCAGCAGTTAAGAGCGCTTACTGCTTTTGCAGAGGCCCCAGCTTGAGTGTCCAGCCTACACATGGAGACTTACAACCACTTGTGACTTCATGGGATGCACAGCCCTGTTCTGACCTCTGTACACTATACATGGTACATAGATGCACATAGGCAAAACATCCGTATATATAAAGTAAGTAAATATAAATAAAATAAAATCAGTAGTAGTAGCAGTTGTGAGAAAAATCCACATTTGTTTATAACAAAAGGACCAGTGGATTTAAATGTTGCTTCTAGGCTCTTTGTCTTAGTCTTTTGAATTGTAAAGAATAAATAATACCTGAGGTTGTTTAAACTATAAGGAACAGAGCTTAATTTCTCATGGTTTCAAAGACTTGGCATGCAAAGAAAAGGAACCAGAAGATTCTGGTGTGTGGAGAGGGCTGTGTCCCATTTTCATGAAAGAACTGAGAGAGCACTCAGTTCTCACATGGCACATAGGCAGGACAACAGAGGAGAGCACCACGCTCTGGAAGTCTTCAGTTTGATGACTGCTGTTACTCACAGGACAGATCCCTCAGGATCCACTTACACACCTAAGACTATACCACCGGTATGGTTGCCTTGGGGATGAAGTGTCAATATGAATTTTATCACTATAACATACTTAGTTTTTATTTTATGTATGTCTGTGCATCTCATGCATGCAGTGACCAAGGAGGCCAGAAGTGGGTGTTGGATCTCCTGGGACTGGAGAAGCTTCTATTTGGGTCCTGGAAATGAATGTGAGACCTCTGGAAGAACAACCAGTGCTCTTAACTTCATGGACATCTCCCCAGCCCCTCAAAGTGAATCTTAAGGGAGTCAAAGACACAGAGCTTGTAGGATCTCCTAGATATGGTCCCCTTGACCAAAGTGCTGCCTGGTATAATCTGCTGAGTTGTCCATCCCCTAGACAACAATGCTGTTCTCTGTGTCATCTGCTAAGCTAGCTGCTCTCTACTTCAACTGTCCCCTATCACATCATAATTCTCATTCTTGTGTTGTGGAACGTATGGTATTTCTCATAATTTTCTTTTGTTGATAAACTACATTTTCTTTGGAGGGAATATTTTCACTTTATGTTTTTTTTTTTTTCTTCTCAGGTGGAATAAGTTGTTTTTCATGATACAGCCATTTTAGGCCTGGAAGAGTCTTTAGGTATGGGTTTTGGATGTCTGGCCTTATTCAGATTCACCCAAATCACACCATTTTAACATCTCAATGCATGTAAGACTAGGGTTGACTAAAATACCAACTGAACAATTGGGAGTGCCTATGTTTTGGAACATAATAGTAGAAAGTGGGACATAGGAATAAGTAGAATGTTGGTCTATAGTGTATATTCAAAAAGGCGTCCAAAAGATGGGCTCCCTATATGCAGCTGCATGTGCTGTAGCACAGCTCTTCAGGTAGCTGGGCGAGTAAGAGAAGTAAAACAATGAAACTTTGATTTTTTTTTAAAACTAATCATAATTCAATCATGTCTGGTATGTGGCTAACAAGTCACATTGTTATGAAAAGCAAGTACTATACAGAAACAATCCTATGCAATAATTAAACTTTTATGAGAGTTTTATGTAAATTATTACACAGGTGCTGACACTTGTGTATGAAGAGACCTCCACTCTCTGTATCTTCTGGGCTGTTCACTAGCAGAATTTACTTTTCTCTTGGAAAAGACCTGAATGTGTGTGTCATGGAGACCAATAATGATTAGAGAAGCAGAGAACACATCTACTTTCTAGTTCAAGGTCGTGTGGCCACTACAGCTTGAGTGCTATTACACAATTATGAGTGTAATTGTTCTTACTGTAATTTAATTCTACTATTTGTCCCGCTTTCTCTGTCAAGGTTTGGATTTAGTACAAATAATTTAGAAGGAAATGTTGTTTGTATGGAAGGCACTTGTCTTCATGTCAAGAAAAAAATCAAGTCAATTGATAAGATGGCACACGCTGTTGTTTACAGGGCCAACCAACATGAGGGATGCTGGATGGCCAACTATCAAAGGAGATTTTTCCCACATTCTTTTTTCTCACACAACACATCCCAACTGCAGCCTCCCAGCACCCCCATCTGCCCTGGGTTAGTCCTCTTACATCTATCATGAGTCAAGAAGATGCCCCACTGACTTGCTTATAGGCCAGTGTGAAGGAGGTGGTGACAGCTGAGATTTTCTTTTTTCAAATGGCCCTAGCTTGTGTCAAGATGAAAAAAAACTAAACAACCACACCCCATAGGGATCTGTACTCACTTAAGATGCACACTAGCATGCACACACACACACACACACACACACACACACACACAGGGGGGGCGGTAGGGGGGGAGGGGGGAGGAAAGGGAGGGAGGGAGAGAGAGAGAGAGAGAAAGAGAGAGAGAAAGAAAATTGTTAAAAGACTACTTAAAAACAAAAGGATTACTGGCACAAAATAGCATTCTTAATGATAGAATAAACAAAATGGACAATAGAGTTCGCTGCCTCAGAACCCAGCTTCTAATTTAAAGAAAGAAACATATGTCAAAAATTCTTGCATGTTTTCACTTACCCACATTGGTCTAAAAACCTGAAAAATACAAAAATAAAAGATTAACGTTGAAACCTTTTGCAAGAGGCTAGTGAGCCCCCACTGAGGGTCGACAGAACCATAGTTCTTTAGGTTGTCTTCCCAGCATTCTCCCATTGGCTTGCACTTTGTAGCTGGGGTGAGTCTTAATAGTCATGGGACACAGTTTTGAAGCCTGGCTGCCTGCTGGCATCAGCTAGGTGGGGGCTCCTGTGTGAATGTTCAGAGTCCTGATTCTGATCTTGAGGACCTGAGAATGTATATGGTTTGTAGGATCTCTGGGGCTTCTGCTAACTGGCCACACCGGAGGCTCTTCCATTGTTTAACAACAGGTACCTGGCACGAAGGAAGGGAGCCACACATCTTAAGAAATAGATCCCAGCACAAACCTCCGGAATACTTTTCCTTATCACTTGGTTGAATACAAAGCATTTATATGCCCTTCGGGCCTTTGTCCTCTGTGTGCTCAGAACAGCATGCTGATACAATGGGCGTTCTAGCATGACCCTGTGTGCATGCTGTGGCATCTCATCGGAAGGTCCTTGACTTTAGTTGAACTCTCCTAGCAGAGAGGGAGAGACGCAGAGAATAATTGAGATGATGCCACTAACTCCTCGCCAGTCCATTCAGTGAGCTTTTGTTCCAGAGTGTGTTAGTCTGGCTCGCTCTCTGCTCCTGCAGACTGACCTTTGTCTGCTTACTGCATTGTCCAGGCTCCTGTGCCAGCAAGCTTCCAGTCACACTTGCAGGTGGTTATCTGTCAGAGGCGGAAGGTCAGGGTGTCTTTCCCCACTTCTGCTTTGCTGTGCTTGCTGTAGCTACAACTCCATCTTTCTGTCAGGTACCAAGGTAGCTTGTTGTTGGTATACAGATTTCTCTTCTCTGTCCTTAAGTGCTAGCTATGATGGCCATTCCTGGGTCATCTCTGGACCTTTCCTGCTTCATATATATATGAATATATATGTATATATATCATATATGTGTGTATATATATATATGATACATATGTCATATATGATGTATGTATGTCTGTAAGAGGGTGTTGGATTCCCTGGAATAGGAATTACAGATGATTGTGACCTGCCATGTGGGTGCCAGAAATTGAACCCAGGTCCTCTGGAAAAGCAGTCAGTACTCGAGCCATGTCTGTAAGGCAGCTCACACTTCTGCAGTTTACCTCTTTCTTAAAGATATCCATTTGAGTTATTTGCTTTAATTCTGTTTCATTTAGGCGTCTAGAGCATAATAAGACAAAGAATAAAATTATTTATCTCGGTAATTCTAAACTCGTTTGGTCTTTTTAAGTGTCAGCATCTCCTTGAACCAAATGAATGACTGATATTTAAGAATGCACTGGTGCAAAATTCCATTCTTTGTGACCATTTGGTTTTCATTGCTTATCAACATACACTTAATAAAATTGGCATAGAACTGGATATGCACATTTGTTATATAAAACTACAAACAATGTAATTTGTGGGCAATTTAAGACATTCTCTAATATAATTTGATTGTTCAGGTCTTTCCCCCACAGAAACTGACTTCAGAGTCTCTTTTATGCCTGAGTACAGCCTGTATTCCTAGAAAAGATTTTAAAGTTCCGAGGGGGACTGTCGAGCAGGGAGAACAAACTAGAAAGAACCCAGCTGATCTAGTTCCTGTGGTGTGAAATTTGCTGTGACCCAGGAGTGTGAAACTCTTCTTTGTGGCTACTTCAAAATGCCCCACAGTTTATAAATTGCTGTAGCTGTTTCTAAGAACAATGTGACAGCAAAGGCCATTTTTAATTCGATCAGAAACACCTTCGCTTACAAATGTGTATGCACACGGCACTCTGTTGCTACCATATCCTGTAAAATACAGACTGTACTCTAAACATCTACAAACAACGCTTTCTAAAAGTGAATAATGAGACCGAGGCAACGGCTCAGACAGTAGAGTTCTTGTCCTTCAAGGATGAGGACCTAGGCTCAAGACTCACAACCTGCATTAAAGGGGTCACCATGACCCTCCCCTTCCTGCATCCTTTCCAAGTAACTGGTCCAGGCATGGCTCCACACACAGTGTACTGACCTCACCTGGTCACCCCTACCTGTACCACTGCTAACTTCTAGGCTTCTACCAGGATCCAACCCACACAAAGGCCCCTTCCAAACCACATCCAACCTCTCTCCCTAGTCAGACCTACCTCCACACTCCAGGCTTGAACCCAGACACACATACAAATCACCACCTAGTTCCCTTCATCCACCTGAGTTTATTTTATGTAAGCCATTCCCAACCTTGAGTCCCAACCTGCCCAAATATCCTCATTTTTGTGTCAACCTTCTTAAGCCATATCAGACACAGAACTGACAAGGGAAGTGCACAAGCCCAAATCTCATCGCAAAGATACAAACAATATAGAAGACCAAGGCAGTATCTCCCCTCCAAAACCTACCAGTCCTGTAGAAACCTTTGCCGATGAGAATTTCCAAGATTGAACACAGGATGCAGAATTTAAAAGAACTTCATCTAGTTCAGCAAAGAATCCAAGGAGTTTAAAGAAGACACAAAGAAACAGCTCAGTGAAGTTGAGGAGAAAGAGTTTAAGGAGAATAAATGTCGGAGTGATGCTCAAGGAAAAAAGCTGATGGAAATGATGGAGACAATTCGGGAACTGAAAATTGAATTCAGTTAAGAGATAGAAACATTGAAGAAGACTCAAGCTGAAATGAACATAAAACTAAAATACCCAACAACCCAGGCAGAAAACTCAAAATAAAACCTTAAAAGTAAAATTTAATCAAGAAAAAGACAGACTATCAGAACTCAAAGTTAAGGTGGACTATTTAGGCAAAATAGGCAAAGAAAATGCAAAATTTAAAAACACAAGAGAGAAACAACAGAAAACATAGGACACCATAGAAAGACCAAACCTTTAAATTATAGGCAACAATGAAAGAGAAGAATTTCCAAATCAGTGGTAGAGACCATATATTCAACAAGATCATAGGATAAAACATCCTCAAACTGAGGTAAGACATACCTATACACATACAAGAAGCACACAGAACATCAACTAGATAGAAGAAAATCCCAACAACATGACACAATTAAAACGCTAAGTATACAGAACAAATAAAGTATGTTGAAAACTGCAAGGGAAAAAATAGCAGTCGATCATAAAGGAAAAATCTATCAGAATAACGGTTGATTTCTTAGTGGGAGGTTTGAAAGACAGAGGGGCCTGGAGCAATGTATTCCAAGCCCGAAAAGACTGAGATGGCCAAACTATATTAACAAAAGGATCTACCATAATCAAAGGAGAAAGAAAACTTTCCATGATAGAATGAATCTAAAATATTCATATCTAAGGAAAACACAGGAAGCAATATTTTGGGCTAACGAGAGGAATGAGAATAACAGCCAAGAGAATGCAGGGAGAAACAATAAGTCACAGTTACTGAAGGCATGAAGTACTGCTGAGAGCTCAAATAATAAACAAAATGAAAATAAAAGCAGAGCCCAGCAAAACCTCTGGGATACACTGAAAGAAATCCTATGAGGGAAATTTATAGCTCTAAGGGCCTATATTTAAAATGTCAGAAAGAGCACAAATAAATGACTTAATGGTACAACTTTACAATTTGGAAAATCTAGAACAGCCTAAATCCAAACCCAGTTGACAAAATAAATAATAAAAATTAAAGCAGAAATTAATAAAATAGAAATGAAGAAGACAATACATAAAACCCAACAAATCTAAGAGCTTGTTCTTTGAAATGAAAAGCAAGATTGACTCTTGACCCAACTAACAAGAATGAAAGGGGGGGCAAATGAATAGACTCAGCAATGAACAGAGAACCATTACAACATATGCAAAACAAATTCATAATATAAAACCTGTACTTCCATAAATTGAAAAACTAAAAAAAAAAAAAAAAAATTTCTGCATTCAATCAAACCACCAAAAGTAAACCAAGAAGTCAACAATCTAAATAGACCCATGAGACATGAGAAGATAGAAACAGTAATAACAAACTCCCAAATGAAAATAAATAAATAAATAGATAAATGTATGTATGTGTGTTAGGGCCAGGTGGATTCACAGCAGAATTTTTCAGAGTTCTACATTCAATTCTTCAACTATTTAATCACAGAGAAATGGAAGGAGCACTTACTCCCAAACTCCTTCTATGAAGCCAGTATCACTTCGATACCAAACCCAGTAAAAAACTCAACAACAATAACAGCAACAAAAACAAAACAAAACAAAAACCCAAACAAAGCCTACAGGCAGATATCACTAACGAACATATATTTTAAAATGTCTAATACAGCCAAACGGAATAAACACTTACGTCAAGAAGATTATTCACTGCAGCCAAGTTGGCTTTCTCCCTGAAGTGCAGGCATGGGTCAACCTATGCACACCACTAGACGTAATAATTGACAGACATGGATGTAAAGACAGAAACTCTATGGTTATCCTCATAGATGCAGAAAAAGAGACAAATGTCTGATATGGTGATGCATATGTAATCACAGCACTAGGGAGTTGGAGACAGACAGATTCCTGGGCACCTTGCTCTGTCAGCCAATAGGAAAATATGTCTCAAGAAAGAGGGACGAATAGATGACACCAGAACACCCAAGGATTTCCTCTGGTCTCCATCATGAAAAACCAACCAAACAAACAAACAAGCAAGTGAATGAATGGACAGAGGGGAATCGGGCATCCATCCACACAGTGGGTCGCCCCACTGTCATCACAAAAACTAAGCACACTCGAGAGGTAGATTATTTTGAAATGAGGGCAAGGGTCTCAATAGAATATCATGCGACCACAGTATAACATGTACGCACATGCATACACATGTATGAATATGCTCTATATCCAAAGATATATTCCACATTTTCTTCTGCTTTCTTTAAGAAAATTATACAGGCTCTGATTACTTGTGTAACAAAAGCGAACCCACATCCTAAAGTGCAGGCAATGGAACTTTAGAACCAATGGGTAAGTCGCAGTTAATGAACTGACTTCCCAAAGCCCAGCTTCTCCCCTGAAACTTCTTCTATATGAGATGCTCCCTTCAAATGCTACTGAACTTATTGTAAGTCACTTTAAATCTTGAGCCAACTGCTGGATGAATGCATCTTTGTCCCTGGGAGGTGTCCAGTACTCTGACATTATTAAAGAGAGATAGACGTGGCTGTCCTAGCACCATCACTCAGAGAGGAATGTGGAGCCAATTTCTGCAGGTGATGAGAAACTTCACTTCATCCAAGATGGCATCAACACGAATGAGGGTGGATGAGTGTGGGGTGGTTGGAAGCAGAGAGTCCAGGACGAGGCTTCTAAAGTGGACCCATGCAGAGGATCCACACTGCAGAAAGGTATTAAATTAAACAGAAGAGGATTTAGTTTCTTGCCTGAAGATGATGGATGTTGGAGACAGGGAGAAAAGATGAGATGTGGTCATAAATTTCTCTGCCTTGCAAATGTATGTCTGGGACATACATTTTGGAGTCTGGAGATCTGTGACTTACAGCTACAAGGAATTATCATTATTTGTGCAACTGGGAAGATAGCTCAGTGAGCAAAATAGTTGCCACACAAGCATGAAAATCAGAGTTGGAACCCCAGAATACCCATAAATGATGAGCACGGTAGGGCGTGTTTATGGTATCAACAGCGAGGAGGTAGAGAGAGGCAGATCGCCAAAGCTCTCAGGCCAGCTATTCTAGCTTACCTGCTGAGGGTAAGGGCTCCACCAAGGTAGACAACACCTAAAGTACAGCACTTGGAGTCGACCTCTGGCCTCTACATGGACGCACACAAAGGAGCACAAACAACTGGGGAAACACACACACACATGCACACACACACTGCTTTATCATAGTCGGGCACTACCAAGTTAAGAGATTTCAAGGCAACCTTTGCATGCCAGGGACTCAAGGAGGCTTCATTCCAGTGCCTTGCTCTATGCCAGGCCCTCTCATGAGCATCTCTTCTCTAATACAACTCTTCTCGCTGCTCACAATGTGAGTTAGCCCCACCCACTTGGCTTAGGCTGGCTTTCTTTTTTATGGACTTAGAGAAGTTTAGTACTCTATAGCAACATTGGAGGTTTTCCATGAATAGAGACACCCACGGTGCTTTCACTTTGACAGACACACTGAGATGATGAGGTCTCTCCCAGAACCAGATCCTCAGATTCAATGAATGGAACTGGTTTATTTCGTGGGTAATTGTGGAATAGCACTGTGTGGAAGAGAGGAAATGAGTCAGTGACCCCCCAGAACACCGGGAGATGATGTGAATGCTCTGAGTGGGTGTTGCGGATCCCACAGAGTAACTCTATAGCCTTGCTATTTAAGGTATGGCCCTAGGGCTCGCTGCACCAGCTCAGCCTGGGAGTTCGTTGGAGAGTGACTGAACTCACCCCAGACCTACTGACTGGGAATCTGCACTGCAGCAAGCATTTCAGGGTGTTGCTGTGCCAGCAGGCAGAGAAGAACCCGAATTATCCTACCTTAAGGCAGGCAGCCCGGGGGTCTTTGCTCAATGATTCCTTAATTGATCAGGAGATTCCTGTTTTGGAGGACACTAAAGGATGCACAGTTAGGGCTTAGTTTGATCTGTGGTCTGAAAGCAAGGGCCTGTAGGAAGGATGAGGGTCCCAAATGTCACAGCAGAGCAGCTTCAGGGATGTAGAGGTTTTACACACAGTACCAATAGCATCTCCTGCTGAGCCTTGGCTCTTTCATCACCTGTTCTCTTCACCTAAAATACCTTAGGTGAAGGAATTCCTTACTCACTTACTGGATCCCACCTCCTCTCAGTCTTTGCTCAAATCTCACTGCCTCAGTGAGGTGGACCAGTACCTGATTTTACTAGCGAGCTGCGTGTACCAACCCAGCAGCATTCCCCAGGGCCCATCACTTTTCCCTTCTTAATTGCACTTGGACCTTTTGATTCGTGTATAATCTATTTACTTAATGTGCTGACTGACTGCCCCAGAGTAAGGTTAACTTGCTCTGCCAAGGTGGGGAACTTTGCTATGCTTCCTGATAAATGTCATTATCAATATCTCTAGCTTGATGAGGACCAGAGTGATGGCTCAGTGGTTAAGAGTATTTGTTACTCTTACAGATGACCAGCAGTTGGTTTCCATCATACACATGTGTAACACAGCCACCAATAACTTCAACTCCAGGGAATTCTATGCCCTCTTATAATCTCCATGGGTGCTACACTCATGTCTACACACACATACACACTCACACACACACACACACACACACACACACACAGAGAGAGAGAGAGAGAGAGAGAGAGAGAGAGAGAGAGAGAGAGAGAGAGAGAGAGATTGATAAATCTTTAAATAAAAAATATCTCCAGATCATGATTTATTTTTTATGCCAAGTATGTCTTTACCTACAAATATAATTAACATGAACCTTATTACTTGGCATTTAGATTTTTTCCTGTTTTCCTCTTATGATTATAGATAATGAGGACATACGTTTTTCTTTTTGAATCAGTTTCATTGAGCTATTTTAAGATAGCTTCCTAGAAGTCAAAATGCCAAAATAAGGGCTGGAAATACAACTGCCAAGATTCTTTTAGTCATATAAGTTTTTTTTTTTCATTATTCTAGAAAGTCATCTATGCATATGGCAAACTCCTATTAGGTTCATCTTCCACTTCTCCCTTACAACTCCTTGGGTTTGCTCTCTACGGCCCCACTCCATCTCATCCTTTTTCTTTTATAACCCATCAAGTCCAATTAGTGCTGTTCATATTTGGGGGGCATCTGTTTTAGTGTGTCAACATACCATTGACCTAATTCCTAATGTAAACCTACCCTTTCTCTCCGAGCAGCCGTTAGCTGACAGTAACTGCTCCGATGGAGGCAGAGGCCCAGGAGGCCATACCTGGCCACGCTGGAGTGCTGGCTGCTGTGATTTGTGCCAGTCTTTGTGCAGGCAACCACAGCTGCTGGGAATTCCTGACAGATATGGACAATATGTGTTCAACAGATCTTGCATGTGTTTACCTCGAGCCGGCCGTGAAAAATACAACTGGAATGCCCAGCTCTTCCCTCAACCAGAGAAATGTTGCCAAGTAGCAGAGGGAATGGTCCTAAGATGAGCTATCTGCAACCGTGACTATCTGATACGTAATTATGTGACAAGGCAGGTTATCATCTGCATTTCACCTTCTTCATTGGTTAAGTGGGATGATGACAGTAAGAGCTAATGTCCTAGGGTTATTATGAAGCTGTGATTACTTAACATAAAATATTAAGATGTTTAACCGTGACTTAATGAACACTGTACAATTTCTACCTCTTTTTTTTTTAATTTTTTATTATTAATTTATTCTTGTTACATCCCAATGGTTATCCCATCCCTTGTGTCCTCCCATTCTTCCCTCCCTCCCATTTTCCCATTATTCCTCTCCCCTGTGACTGTTCCTGAGGGGGATTACCTCCCCCTGTATATGCTCATAGGGTATCAAGTCTCTTCTCGGTAACCTGCTGTCCTTCCTCTTAGTGCCTCCAGGTCTCCCCCTCCAGGGGACATGGTCAAATATGAGGCACCAGAGTACGTGAGAAAGTTATATCCCACTCTCCACTCAACTGCGGAGAATGTTCTGTCCATTGGCTAGATCTGGGTAGGGGTTTAAAGTTTACCGCCTGTATTGTCCTTGGCTGGTGTCTTAGTTTGAGCGGGACCCCTGGCCCCAAATCTACCTATCATAATGTTCTACTTGTAGGTTTCTAGGACCCTCTGGATCCTTCTACTTTACTATTCTCCCATGCTTCTCTCATCTAGAGTCCCAATAGGATGTCCTCCCCTCTGTCCCAGTTTCCTGGTAAGCGAAGGCTTTCGTGGGACATGCCCCTTGGGCTAGTATGCAGATATAAGTGAGTATATACCATTTAAGTCTTTCTGCTTCTAGGTTAACTCATTATGATAATTTCTAGCTCAATCAATTTATCCACAAATTTCAGGAATACCTTGTTTTTAATAGCTGAGTAGTATTCCATAGTGTAAATGTACCACAGTTTCCTTATCCATTCTTCTACTGAGGGACACTTAGGCTGTTTCCATGATCTCGCTATTAGGAATAAGGCTGCTATGAACATGGTTGAGCAAATTTTTTTTGTTATGTGCTGGAGCGTCTTCTGGGTATATTCCAAGGAGTGGAATAGCTGTGTCTTGAGGAAGCCCTATTCCCTTTTTTCTGAGATAGCACCAGATAGATTTCCAAAGTGGCTGTACTAGTTTGCATTCCCACCAGCAGTGAAGGAGTGTTCCTCTCTCCCCACATCCTCGCCACCATGTAGTGTCGCTTGAGTTTTTTATCTTAGCCATTCTGATGGGTGTAAGATGGAATCTCAGAGTTGTTTTGATTTGCATTTCCCTGATGACTAAGGAGGTTGAACATTTCTTTAAGTGTTTCTCACCATTTGATATTCCTCTGTTGAGAATTCTCTGTTTAGTTCCAAGCCCCATTTCTCAATTGGGTTATTTGGTTTGGTGGTGTTTAGTTTCTTGAGTTCTTTATATATTTTGGATATTAGACCTTTGTCAGATGTAGGGTTGGTGAAGATTTTTTCCCAGTCTGTAGGCTGTCGCTTTGTTCTCTTAACAGTGTCTCCTGCCTTACAGAAGCTTCTCAGCCTCATGAGGTCCCATTTATTAATTGTTGACATTAAGACCTGGGCTGTTGGTGTTCTGTTCAGGAAGTTGTCTCCTGTGCCAATATGTTCCAGGCTCTTCCCCACTTTTTCCTCTAAGTGACTTAGTGTCTCTGGTTTTATGTTGAGGTCTTTAATCCACTTGGATTTGAGTTTTGTGCAAGGTGACAAATATGGGTCCAGTTTCATTTTTTACACATAGACCTCCAGTTAGACCAGCACCATTTGTTGAAGATGCTATCCTTTTTCCATTGAATGGATTTGGCTTCTTTGTCAAAAATCAAGTGACCATATGTGTGTGGATTCATATCTGGGTTTTCGATTCGATTCCACTGATCAACCAGCCTGTTGCTGTGCCAGTACCAAGCTGTTTTAATTACTATTGCTTTATAGTACAGTTTGAGATCAGGTATGGAGATTCCTCCGGAGCACCTTTTATTGTACAAGATTGTTTTAACTATTCTGGGTTTTTTGTTTTTCCATATGAAGTTCAGAATTGAACTTTCAATGTCTTTAAAAAAATTGTGTAGGTGTTTTGATAGGGATTGCATTGAATCTGTAGATTGCTTTTGGTAGGATGGCCATTTTTACTATGTTAATTCTCCTGATCCATGAGCAAGGAAGATCATTCCACCTTCTCAGGTCATCTTCAATCTCTTTCTTCAGAGTTTTGAAATTCTTTTCAAACAAGTCCTTCACTTGCTTAGTTAGAGTAACTCCTAGATATTTTATATTGCTTGTGGCTAATGTGAAGGGTGTGGCTTTCCTAATTTCTTCCTCTGCAAGCTTGTCATTTGTGTATAGGAAGGCTACAGACTTTTTTGAGTTAATTTTGTATTCAGCCAATTTACTGAAGGTGTTTATCAGCTGTAGGAGTTCTCTGGTGGAATTTTGAGGGTCGCTTATGTACACCATCATATCATCTGCAAATAGGGATAATTTGACTTCCTCCTTTCCCATTTGGATACCCTTGATCTCCTTTTGTTGTCTTATGGCTCTGGCTGGAACTTCGAGTACTATATTGAAGAGATATGGAGAGAGTGGGCAGCCTTGCCTTGTTCCCGATTTTAGAGGAATTTCCTTGAGTACTATTTACTTTGATTTTGGCTATTGGCTATTGCTGTAGATAGCCTTTATTATGGTGAGGAAAGTGCCTTGTATCCCCGATCTCTCAAAAACTTTAAACATGTATGGGTGTTGGATTTTGTCAAATGCTTTCTCTGCATCTAAAGAGATGATCATGTGGTTTTTTTATTTTCAGTATGTTTATATGATGGATTACATTGATGGATTTCTGTATATTAAAACATCCCTGCATGCCTGGAATGAAGCCTACTTGGTCATGATGAATGATATCTTTGATGTGTTCTTGTAATCGTTTTGCAAGTAATTTATTTAGTATTTTTGCATCGATGTTCATAAGAGAAATTGGTCTGAAATTCTCTTTCTATGTTAAGTCTTTGTGAGGTTTAGGTATCAATGAGACTATGGCCTCATAGAATGAATTTGGTAATGTTCCATCTATTTCTATCTTTTGGAGTAGCTTGAATAGTATTGGTATTAGCTCGCCCATGAAGGTCTGGTAGAATTTTGCATTGAAACCATCTGGCCCTGGGCTTTTTTTGGTTGGGAGACTATCAATTATTGCTTCTATTTCTGTAGGGGAAATGGGACTATTTAGCTTGTTTATCTGTTCTTTACTCAACTTTGGCAAATGAAATTGATGAAGAAAATCATCCATTTCCCTTAGATTTTCAAATTTTGTGGCATATATGCCTTCAAAGTAGGAACTTATGATTCTTTGTATTTCTTCAGTGTCTGTTGTTATGTCTCCGTTTCCGTTTCTGATTTTGTTGATTTCAATACTGTCTCTCTGCCTTTTAGTTGGTTTGGCTATTGGTCTGTCTATCTTGTTGATTTTCTCAAAGAACCAGCTCTTGGTTTTGTTGATTCTTTGGACTATCTTCTTAGTTTCTAATTTGTAATTTTAGCCCTGAGTTTGATTATTTCCAGACGTCTACTCCTTTTGGGTGTTTCTGCTTCTTTTTTTTTCTAGGGCTTCCAGTTGTGTCATTAAGATGCTTATGTGCGATGAGTCCAATTTCGTTTTAAAGGCACTTAGTGCTATGAATTTTCCTCTTAGCAGTTCTTTCAATGTATCCCACAAATTTGGGTATGTTGTTCCTTCATTTTCATTGAATTTCAGAAACTCCTTGATTTCTTTCTTTATTTCTTCCCTGACCCAGGTGTCATTTAGCAGAGTGTTGTTTAGTTTCCACGTACGTGTAGGCTTTTTGTTATTTCTGTTGTTGTTGAATTGCAGCCTAAGAGCATGGTGATCTGATAGGATACAAGGTATTTTTTCAATCCTCTTGTATCTATTGAAGCTTGCCTTGTGACCTACGATGTGATCGATTTTGGAGAAGGTTCCATGGGGTGCAGAGAAGAAGGTATATTCTTTCTTGTTTAGGTGAAAGGTTCTATAGATATCTGTTAGATCCATTTGACCCATGGCATTGGTTAATGATGTTATTTCTCGGCTTAGTTTCTGTTTCAATGACTTATCCTTCAGTGAGAGTGGGGTATTGAAGTCTCCCACTATTATTGTGTGGGGATCGATGTGTGGTTTAAGCTTTTTCAGCAGATCTTTTGCAAATGTGGGTGCCCTTGTATTGGGAGCATAGATGTTCAGAATTGTGATGTCATCTTGGTTAACTTTACCTTTGATGAGTATGAAGTGTCCTTCCTCATCCCTTTTGATTAATTTTGGTTGAAAGTCTATTTTGTTTGATACTAAAATGGCTACGCCTGCTTGCTTCTTGTGACCATTTGCTTGGAATATTTTTTCCAACCTTTTACCCTGAGGTAATGCTTATCATTATGGGTGAGATGTGTTTCTTGAATGCAGAATAATGTTGGATCTTGTTTTTGCACCCATTCAGTTAGTCTGTGTCTTTTTATTGGAGAATTGAGGCCATTGATGTTGAGAGATATTAATGACCAGTGACTGTTAAGAGTCTTAATTTTGATGTTGTTTCCAGTAGAGCATTTGTGTAGTTGTGTTTTTGCCATGTTATAGTTATCTATTTCCTGAGTAGTTTTGGTTGTAGCTTGATCCTTTGGGATAGAGTTTTCCTTCTAGTACCTTCTGTATAGCTGGATTTGTGGATAGGTACTGGTTGAATTTGTTTTTGTCATGGAATATTTTGTTTTCTACATCAATGGTTATTGATAGTTTTGCTGGGTAAAGTAGTCTGACCTGGCATCTGTGGTCTCTTAGGGTTTGCAGGATCTCTGTCCAGGCCCCTCTGACTTTTATGGTCTCTGTTGAGAAGTCAGGTGTAATTCTGATTGGTTTGCCATTAAATGTTATTTGGCCCTTTTCCCTTGCAGCTTTTAATATTTTTTCTTTGTTCTGTATGTTTTGTGTTTTGCTTATTATGTGACGGGCAGTTTTTCTTTTCTGGTCAATTCTATTTGGTGTTCTGTAGGCCTCTGGTATGTTTATAGGCATCTCTTTCTTTAGATTGGGGAAATTTTCTTCTATGATTTTGTTGAGAATAGTTTCTGGGCCTTGGAGTCTGATATCTTCTCTTTCTTCAATGCCTATTATCCTCAGATTTCTTCTTTTCATGGTGTCCTTAATTTCTCGGATGTTTTGTTTCAGGAGTTTTACAGATTTCGCATTTTCCTTAATGGTTGCTTCAAGATCTGTCATTGTGTCTTCTAGACCTGAGATTTGTTCTTCTATCTCTTGGATTCTGTTAGAAAAGCTCACCTCTGTGTTGCTCGCCTTCTTCTCTGAGGTCTCACGTTCTCGTTTTTCTTCTGTCTGTGTGTTTATCATTGAATCCATTTTCTTCTTCAGATCTTGAACTGATTTTTTGATTTCTTTCATTTGGATGTTTGCATTTTCCTGCAATTTTTCCAGTTCCACTCTATGTGCTTCTTTTATGTCTCTCACCTGTTTGGCTGCATCTTCCTGCATTTGATTACGAATTTTATTTGTTTCCTCCATTATCATCCTCATTACTAAGGATTTGAGGTCATTTTCTTGTATTTCCATTGTATTTGAGTTCTCTGGGTTGTTTTCTTTGGGATAGCTGGAAACTGGAGACGCATGTTGTTTTGGGGTTTTTTGCATATGCTTTTACGCTGTCTTTTAGACATCTTGGTGTCTTTGTTTTTGTTGGGTAGCTTCCAGAGTTGGATGGAGGGAGTCTGATGATAGATTCACTTATTTTCTCATGATTTCCATAGGCTGGAAGCTCTGATACTTCACTGGTGTGGATGGCAGGAGGTTAGCCCTGTCGTTCTGGTCTCTCACAGCCAGTGATCCTCAGCTCCCCTGTGTTGTGGGTCCTGCAATTGTTCTGGGTCTCTGAATGAGCATTGGGTCAGGCCAAGGTATCCACAGCTTTCTGGGTTCCCTGCCAAGTCCAGCCAGGGACACTGGGCCCGAACCACGCATCGAGCTCAGCTAGATTCTCAGGGCCTGAACTGTCTGCTGAGCTCAGCCAGGAGTTCTGGATTCAAACTGCACACTGTGTCCAACCAGAGTCTTACAGCTGGGACTGTGCCAAAAGCTCCGCTAGAGTCTCTGGGCCCAATCTGTCTGCCAAGCACAGTTAGGGACTCAGGTCCCAAACTGCACGCCAAGCTCCACCCGAGTCTCCGGGGTGGAATTGTGCACAGAGCTCGCCAGGGACTCTGGACTCACACTGCACGCTGAATTCAGCCCGGGACTCCGGGCCTATACTGTGTGGATAGTCCAGCCAGAGTCTTGGAGCCACCAAGCCTGTGTGCACAGCTCAACTAGAGTGTCTGGGCCCAATCTGGCTGCAAGTCCAGCTAGGGCCTCTGGGCTGAATCTGGGTGCTGACCTCAGCCTGTGTTAGCACCCCAGAACTGCCCGCTGAGCTGTGCTAGTGTCTTGGACAGAACTGCTTGTTGATGTGAGTTAGTGTGTCTGGTGGAGCTGAGTGCTCCACCCAGCCTGCGTCACAGCTGGAGAACTGCGGCTGCGCTGAGCTGGTGCCTAGGGTGGAATTGAGCGCTCCGCCCAGCCTGTGTCACAGCAGGGGAGCTGTGGCTGAGTTGAGCTAGTGCCCAGGGCAGAATTGCTTGCTGTGCTGAGACAGCGTCTCCACAGCACTACGCACTGAGCTGAACCCGGGACTCTGGGGCTGAACTGTCTGCCGAGTACAGTTTGGGTCACAAGGCACCACGCGACCCAAATCCCTTCCAGAGTCCCCTCTCCCGCAGGAACTCCCACTGGCCACCACACTAATCGCCTCCACCGGAAGGCTCTGAGCTGCAAACCTCAGCCACTGCCACTGCTGACGCTGGTGCCACTGGTGCCGCCGCTGCTGCTGCTGCCTCTGCCGCTGCTGCTCTGATCCGAGAAAATCTGTGCTCCTCCTATTTGCAGGGGCATGCAGGTCCTCCGCACCCTGGTCCCTCCGAACCGTGGAGCACTCCCGCTGCCGTGGTGTGGGGACCTTGGTGTTCCCGGCTCAGAAATCTGTGCAATTCCCTGAATTGTTCACTGGAGCCTCCAAACACGGTCCACATTGCTCGCCGCCATCTTGGATCCTCCCCTAATTTCTAGCTCTTAATGTATTGAGATCATTTTAAACTTGGTACGTGAATAAATGGTACCTTGAGTTCTTTGACTTGACATTTCAAATTTTCACTTGTTGAAATTTTTCTTTTGACATTTGTATTTTACCATGGACTTTTTTTCTATTTGTGTTTTCCCATTGGCCAATATATACAAACTATAGTTTGTAGAAATATTTTCCTAATTTAATGCTTACTATTTACTTATCATTTGTGCCCTTAAATTATTTGTTCTGTTTAAATTTTATATACTTAAATATATTACAAATAGTATACTTTCTGTGAATTGTCCTCATTTTTAAGTTAGAAGATTTCTTTCATATATTATTATTTTATTTATTTTTCTTTCTCTCTTACAATGTATCCCGCCTGCAGCCTCCCGTCCATCCACACCTCCTCTCTTCCCCAGGACCCTTCTCCTCCATTTCACTTCAGAAAAGAGCAGGCCTCCAAGGGATAGCAACCAATCTCTGTCTAACAAGATGCAGTAGGAATAGGCATATACACTCATATCAAGGCTGGACAAGGCAACCCAGTAGGAGGAAACGGGTCCCACAAACAGGCAAAAGCATCAGACATAGCCTGCTTCCATTGCTACAAGTCCAACAAAAAAACCCAAGCTAAAGAAACACAGCACGTATGCAGAAGGCCTGGTGCAGACCCATGCCGGCTCTGTGATGGCTGCTTCAGTCTCTGTGAGCCCCTACAAGCTCTGCTGAGTTGATTTTGTGGGCCATGTTTTTCTGCTGTCTCTGAACCCTCTGGCTCCTACAGTCCTTCCTCCTCCTCTTCTGAGGAGTTCCTTGGGCTCTGCCTAATGTTTGCTTGTGGGTTTTTGTATCAGCTCCCAATCAGCTGCTGTAGGAAGCCTCTCTGCTGATTACCGGGCTAGGCACAGATCCTATGAGTATAGCAGAATATCATTAGGATATTCTGACTTTTTATTTTCTGATCAGTCTTTTTTGGGTTGTTTGGGTCTATCCTAGGTCTCTGGGCTATCCAGCTTCAGCATCCTGGCCACCTGACCAGGGTATCTGTGCTGTGGACCTCAGGTTAGGCCAGTAATTGCTTGGCCAACAAGCTCTGAGCCACCACTGCTTCCGACATCTTGCAGGAAGAACAGGTTGTGAGACATGGATTTTGTGGCTGAGTTGGTATGTCAGCCCCACCACTGGGAGCCTGACCTGGTTACAGAAGATGGCTCATTCAGGCTCCATATCCTTCATTTCTAGAAGTCGTTATTAGCATCACAGGCTTCAGGAAGTTTCCATTGCACTAACACTCCCTAAATGCCCACCTATTTCAGTCATCTCTCTCTGTACTCTCTCCTTCCATCCCATTCTCCCCAACCTGATCCCACCTGTTCTCATCCCCACCCGCCCCTAGTTCACCCACAAAATTGATTCTATTTCTCCTTCCCAGGGAGACCTATGCACTGCTTCCCCTCACCCCACCTCTCCTATTTATCTAATTTCTCGGGATCTGTGTACTGTAGTGTGATTATCCTTGACTTAACAGCTAACATCCACTTATACATGAGTACACATCATGTTTATCCTTCTGAGTCTGGGTTGCTTTGTTCAGGATGACTTTTTCTAGTACCATCCATTTTCCTGCAAATTTCATGATGCTATTTATTCCTCCTAACAGCTGAGTAACACTTGTATAAATGTACCACAGTTTCTTTATCCATTCTTCAGTCAAGGGACATCTAGGCTGTTTCCAGTTTCTGACTATTACAGATAAAGCTGCTATGAATATAGTTGAGCAAGGATGGGGCATCTTTTGAGTATATGCCCAAGAATGGTATAGTTAGATCTTAAAGAAGATCAATTCCCAATTTTCTGAGGAACTGCCATATAGATTCCAGAGTGGCTATGTGAGGTTGAACTCCCACCAGCAATAGTGGAGTGTCAGTTCCCCTTACTTCACAGAATGAGCTGCCATTTGTGGCTTTGATGGTAGCCAATCTGACACGTGTAAGATAGAATCTCAAAGTACTTTTGATTTGCATTTCTCTGACGGCTAAGGATGTCAAACATTCCTTTAAGTGTTTCTCAGCCATTTCAGATTCCTGTAATGAGAATCTCTACTGGATTGTTTGGTTTGTTGGTGTCTAGTTTCTTGAGTTCTTTATATATTTTGAATATTAGCTCTCTGGATGTGAAATTGTTGAAAAATTCTTTCCTAGTCTGTAGGGTGCCATTTCGTCCTATTGACAGTGTTCTTTGTCTTACAGAAGCTTTGTAGTTTCATGAAGTCCTATTTATTAATTACTGATCTTAATTTCTGTGCTATTAGAGTTCTTTTCAGGAAGTTGTCCCCTGTGTCAATGCATTCAAGGCTACTCCTCACTTTCTCTTCTAACAGTTCAGTGTGTCTGATTTTACGTTGAGGTCCACTTGGACTTGAGTTTTGTGCAGGGTGATAAATATGGATCTATTTATATTCTTCTACATGCCAACAACCAGTTAGACCAGCACCATTTGTTGAAGATGCCATCTTTTTTTCCAAAAATATTTGTTGATGGTGCTTTCTTTATTTCCACTGTGTATTTTTGGCTTCTTTATAAAAAAAAATCAGGTGTCTGTGGGTGTGTAGGTCTTCAATTCCATGGTTATTAAGATAATCAGAGAGATGTTTACCTATATCTTAGATTTTATTTTTATTATTGTTGGTTTAGTTTGCTGCTTTACCTCCTTAAAATGCATTATAGTATACTTTTGGTATTTATTTTTCTCCATGGCATTTTGCCTACATGTATGTATCCATACATACCATGTATGTACCTGGTGCATGCACCTTAGAGAACAGAAGAAGGAGTCAGATACAAGTTATATGTGCCATGTGATTCTGGGAACCAAATACCAGTGGTTGTAACCACTGAGCCATCTCTTTGAACCCTGGCATAGTACATTTTCAAGAGCTAGATCCTCACTCACTCTATGTTTCCAAACTAGCCAATACATATTGAAGGAAATTTGACTATGAGAGGAAAAGAAATTGGATGAGTTTTCTAAGTCAGCTGCCAGAGCTGTGCTGACTTCAGCCTTCTAGGAAAGCTCACCTCAAAACGCTTTTAAGAGCTCGAGATGCAGTTTTTCCAGACAGTTGTAATTGACAGGGAGATCAGCTCTAGGTCCTAGTTTAGTTTTACTTTCAAGGCAGGTTACAAAGGAGGATATTGCAGTAAGTGATCTCAAGTAAGCAGGGCAACATCTGTTCTGTGTGAATTATCTGATGGCATCTGTGGAGGGGGCTGCTCTGGACACAGTTTGGAGTGTTGCAACATTTCTATCTCTTATTCCTGCTGAAGTATGTCTGTGTCTTTCCTGGGGGTATAGTGCTGTCAGGCTGAGGAGAACTGGCCACTAAGATTTATAGGCACCGTAATGTTTTCACAGCCCAGACTTGTACATGTCAATTTAGCATGATGGAGCTGGAGCTGGGCACAGTAAGAAATAACAGTGTTGCTGGCTTGTGTTGGAGCCCTGGATCCAAATCGTCCCTGGAACATTTTTCTTACTTTCTGAAAATTTTATTTTTGATAGTAAAACTCTCAATGAAAATAAATGAGAATTTTTCATTCTCAAGTTCTGAACTCACCATTGGGAAAAAAAAATGTCATTGTGTAGGCATGATCTTAACAGTGGTTGGTTGTTCAGTCTTAGGGCACCTGGTTTAAACAAATGATTAAATATGCTTATGAAGCTAGGAACCAGAGTTATTCTTTAGGAAGAGGAAAGATATGTATATAAGAGAAATAGAAGACCTTTTATCCTTGTGTATGACAACAGGCGCACATCCATTCTTCATTCATTGAGTGCTTAAACACTGCTTAGTAAGAGTCTCTTTTGCATAGGGAGTGGCATCGGTCCCTATGGCATGCACCCACCAATATCTTGACCAGGAAGCCCCCTGGACTCAACCTCTTTAGACTGGGAAGCTGGCTGTTCCTCTCTATGTGGGAAACGCTTATAACTTATACTGGTTTTCCAGGAGCTTCCCAACTGCTATTCAAGAGTAAGCCTTGGGGGTCATGTGTTTCAGATGTGCACTTATACACTGTCAGTCTCTTTGCCTATTTATTTTTTTCAGTTTCATTCAGCTCCTAGCTGTTGAGTTGCAACTGGTTTCTGTATATTTTAGTTACAATTTCTTTTCGAGATGTGGGATTTAGAGTATTTTATCCCAGTGTATGGGTTGTTGTTTTGCTTTTGGGATGGTGCCCCTTGAAAAATAGAGGCTTTAATTTTTATAAATCTCATTTATCTTCTGGCTTACTTTTTCCCAGTGCTTTGTATTGTGTCTAAGAGTATGCTGCCAACCTCAGATCAGAGCAATGTCCTGTGCAGTTTATTTAAGAGCGTCGCCCATTCTGTACCAACTTTGCATGTGGTTTCAGACACTGGTCCAAACTTCATTCTTGGACATATGAATACTCTATTCTGTCTATGTCACTTTTAGTTTTTTTATTTAGTTTTAAATTTTTTATGTGTGCTTATGCCACACCAAATGCATGCAGATCCCTGAGCAAATCAGAAGGGAGCATTGTAACCCCTAGAATTTGAGTTACAAGTGGTTGTAAGCTGCCTGATATGGGTGCTGGGAATTAAAACCAAGACTTCTGCAGTGGTAGCTCATGCTCTTAACTACTGAGCCCATCTCCCAGCCTTGGGTCCACAGAATTCTGAAAGAGATTTGTTACACCCTTCCCCCATTTAATTGTCTTGGGAATTTTTTGGGAACACAGAATTTTTTTTTTAACTTGCATTCTTTCTTAAAAGACATTCGTGCGTACGTTTCCATCTATTCCCCCATTGACTGGTCTATTGCTTTCTCTACTATGCATTTAATATGCAAGCATCCGTACCAAAGGGAAAAGCCTCCAGACAACTGCTTCAGAACGCACAGTGGAGAGCAACGCTCCAGCAGAACTGAGATAATCCTACAGTGAGTCACTCTGAGGATGAGGGTGCCATAAAACGGGGAGCCAATGCAGCCCAACAGCCTAGTGAAGCATACACCTGGGCCCTTCCCCCGGAAATAAAGCAAACACTGTCACTAATAAATAATCTCTGGGGAAATATTTTGACTTTCTGAAACTATCATATTTTGCTCCTAAACGGCTCACAAAACAATGTTACAATCCATTAGGAGTTTCTGCCTGAATCCATCAGTACCATCGTGGTTGCAGACCGATGATTTTTATTGTCACTTTCCTCCATAAACACGGCTTTCTCTTCTTCTTTTAAAAAAAATCCAGCTGTCAATATGGGCATTCGATCCAATTTTTTTAAAAATTTATTTCTCTATCCCTTGTTTTGGTATTTGTCTCAAATTTGGAGTTTTATTTGTTTTTGCTTTTTTTTTTTTTTTTTTTTTTTTTACCTAATAATCTACCTTGGAGCTTTCCCAGGCTGTTTGTCAGTGTTTAGGAACTCTTCTTGGGTGGATGGACTATAGAGTAGGTCTGCCAGCCTCTCACTGTGGCCATCTGGGTTACTCCCCACAGTTTACTATCACAAGCAAAGCATAGCATCATGGATGCAGTTGTCTACCGTAGAATGTAGGTCTTCTGGCTCGTTCCTTGGAGCAGGATCTGGATATTGGTTTACTTTTTATTTTTTTTTTTTTTTTTTTTTTGTCATGCAAAATTCTTGTGCTCAAATACTCCCATATACCAGTCTCTTACTGGCCCTGGGTTTCCCTCATAGGAAGTTTGCTTGCACTGTTTTCCTCTAAGCTTTTAAGATTTTGTGCGGTTCATTTGTAATCTTGATGTGTTTGCAGTTTACAGAGGTGTGTGGCAGGAAATCCAATTTCACTGTTTTCCAAATGACTATCCAATGTGCCGGAACTATTAGAAACTCTAGTTTACACCCCCACGGATTAAAATGGCACTTTTGTAACGCACTAAGTTTCATATCTGATTTCTTTCTGTGCTTTTCCACACTGCTGCTCTGTCTATTGTTGGATGCTACCTCACAGTCTTGCCAGTGCAGACCATCTCCTATGCTTCAGCATCCACAGGGGCCTGAAGTTAACCAGGGCTTCTCTTTTTTCTCTCTGCATTCTTAGAAACTATTGTTGATTGGCAGTGATCTTTGTTTTACAATAATAATTTTTACTCTTTAGAAGTTTGTAACATGTGTACAGTGCATTTTGAACTCCTGCACACTCTGCTGTCTCCTTTTGTCTCTCCACTGGATTCTCAACACCCCTCCCCTGTGTTAACGCTGAATTTGTTAAGTTGTCATTGGATGACTCCATTAATGTGTGTATGTGCATGTGTGTGTGCGCGCATTGTGTGTGTGTGCATGCATGTGCGCATGTATGCGTGTGTGTGCCTGTGTGTATGCACGCGCGCACGCGTGTGCGTGTGTGTGTGTGTGTGTGTGTGTGTGTGTGTGTGCGCGCGCGCGCGCGTGCGTGCGTGCATTTTAGCAGAGTCTCCTTATGCAGTCTTTGATGAGCTGGCATTTATTTCATGGACTAGGCTAGCCTCTGACTCAGAGCTCTGCCTGTGGAGTGCTAGGACTAAAGGCATGACCACCATGCCTATCTAAAATAGAATTTTCATAACGAGTGAGTTAACCCAGAAGCAGAAAGAGTCAAATGGTGTATACTCACTTATATCTGCATACTAGCCCAAGGGGCATGTCCCATGAAAGTCTTCAATTACCAGGAAACTGGGACAGAGGGGTGGACATCCTATTGGGACTCTAGATGTGAGAAACATGGGAGAATAACAAAGTAGAAGGATTCAGAGGGTCCTAGAAACCCTCAAAAAGAACATTATGATAGGCAGATTTGGGTCCAGGGGTCCTGCTCAAACTATGGCACCAGCTAAGGACAATACAGGCCATAAACTTCAAACCCCTACCCAGATCTAGCCAATGGACAGGACATTCTCCACAGGTGAGTGGAGAGTGGGGACTGACTTTCACACATACTCTGGTGCCTCATATTTGACCACATCCCCTGGATGGGGAGACCTGGTGACACTCAGAGGAAGGACAGCAGGCGACCAAAAAGAGACTTGATACCCTATGAACATATACAGAGGGAGGAAGTCCCCCTCAGTCATAGTCATAGGGGAGAGGAGTAAGGGGAAAATGGGAAGGAGGGAGGAATGGGAGGACACAAGGGATGGGATAACCATTGAGATGTAATTAGAATAAATTAATAAAATAAAAAATTTTTTAAATTTTTCAGAAAGTCAGAAAACTATACAGGATCCATAAAAAGAAAATTATAACTATTTTGAAGATATTTTCAAATGGAATAGTCATGCTTCTTAATAATGCCATTATTGTTAATAATATATAAATACTATATAAATCATAAAAAATAAAATAGAATTTTATGAGTAGAGTAGAATGTTATAAACAGACCTAGAGTAGCATTTAGTCACTCACTCTATAATTTGAATGTGGACACATTATACAGAGTACACAGAGTTCCTTTGCTCCTTATACAGACTTCATTGTCTACGGTACAGTCTATCAAGTGATGAACTATTTCTACACATTAATTTCATTATTTAGAATTATACCATCTACCTAGGAACAGGTACTATTTTAAAAGAATTTTTATTATGCTGTTACAATAATTACTCTGTCTAAAAAGGCAAATTAAAGTGGGGAAGAGGCATGAATGACAACAAAATCTAGTGAACCATATGAACAAAAGTGCCACAAGGAAACCAATCATTCTGCCTACTAACTTGAAAAATAAGTAAAAATTTTGAATTTTGTTTTAAAAAGCAGAATGATTTGATTAATATTAGTAAAGTGCATTGTCAGATAATAGTTTTTGTTTTGTTTTGTTTTAAGCAAGAAAAGTTTGAGGAAACAGCTACCTGCAGTAGGGAGGGAGCCTCGAAGCGAGTTGCCTGATATGCATTCATAATAAGAAAACAGTCAGCACCTCGCCTAAAACTGATTCTAGAAACTCACATGCAGTGTGTGGTCGTGTTCCCAGTGTCATCATCCCTCCTGTGAACTGCTTTCTGCTTCACCTTCACTTGGTCACCACCCCTCGATGGCCCTGCTCTGTGCCACCACTGCTGCTGGTAAAACTAACAAACTAAACCCTGGTGTGTATGTCTGTGACTGTTTTTCTTGAGAACATGCGTTTCTCAAATCTTACTTTTAATCTGAGGCCTTCCCCTTGTTGTGAACTGCTGCAAAACACACAAGCAAGTGCTATCACATGCTATCATGTGGCGTCAGAGCTGTCCTTCATGCCTTCTGCCAAGCAGCTAAGGAACTTTTCGTGTGTATCCTTGTCTACACTAAATCTAAACGTGGGAGTCTGCTTTATTTTCTTTCTGTCACTGTGCACTTGGGAATTTTGGAGCATAGTCCTCTGAGGTCCCATTTCAGGGCCATACAGCACACTGTCTCTCTGGTTTGTGACGCATCATACTAAAGAACTCAGGCGAGTCTTTTGCCCTTTCTGAGCCTCAGTTTCCCTTTCTGGAAACCATAGGATTAGACTTGATAGTCTCTGAAGAAGGGGTTAAGGGAGGTTAGAGAGGAAGAGGGTAGAGTTGAGCCTGAAGGTGAGAAAATGAGAGGGTGGGGGTGGGGCAGAGCAGTTCCTGTCCCAGCAGCCTCCAATTCCATGTTTAGGGGAGGCTTCAAAAAGTCCCTGAGGAAGACACCGGTGCCTTAGGCTGGAAGAGAAAGCTTAGCACAGCAGTTTCCAGATGGTTTCTTTCGATGTTTCGGGAACCTGTACAGTCAGTCCAGCCCTTTAGCTATTATGAGGTTCCATTTCAAAGAACTAGTTATTGAGGCATTTGAAGGGACTCAGAAGACAATTGGATGGCACCTCCCAGATTTAATGGTAGATCGTTCCCTGTATTTAACCCTCCAGGACACACCCAGAAATGTGAATTATGAGGTTTCTAGGTACTCCTCAATCCAATCCAGTTGACAACCAGGACTAAGAAGGTGTGACCAATATTCTTGGAACACGTGGACTGCTGTGTTTTTTAGAAAGACACTGTCAGAGTAAAGCTTATAAGATGGGTCAGAATGAGTGAATATGATAATAACAGAAAGTGAAAGCTCGTGTGACTTGAAACGTGTATTGCTTCTACTGGGTTCAGTGTATTCCTGACACCTTTAAATTTTATTAGGGCAACCTAATACACTTATTTGGGGGTTGAATAGCAATCCCCAAGATCTCTGTCAGAGAGCTGTGAATATCCTCCCCAGATACACAAAGCACCCCTAGCATCTGGTTGTGTGATGTCACCTTCTAAGCATCGCTCAGAAATGCCATGAATGGGAAAAGTCTAGCAGCACCTATGAGCTGGTAACTAGAGAGAAATAGTCGCTCCATTCTCCTACACTTGGCTGGAGCAACTCAAGGTAGGATCTGTGCCATTTTCCACAGTGTAGGTCCCAGGTCCCCATGGAGGTAGCTTTTCTTTCTTGGCTTCCTTTTTCTCTCTTTCCAACACCTTTGCTCATGTTCCTCTTCCTTCTATCAAGTAAACTAACTGTATTTACAACCTATTTTAGTGTCTGATTCTGGGGGAATCCAATCTAAAATGATGACCAATAGTGCAGCCTCCCTGAATTTAGGTCACTAGAAAAAGAGAATCCTCTATTCAGTATGCGTTGGTTGTATAAATACAAGAAGCACATCTTGGAAAACTCTTGGGAAACTGCCCACCATCATCCTCCAATCATAAAAATCTGTCCTGCCCGCTTTGGGTGGATTACTGCCCAAATTTGCTTCAAAGGAGCTCGCAGACGGCCCACAGGACATTAAAGTCTTCATGGAAAGAGTGTTCAGTTTCTAGCCCTCTGTGACTTCTGGGACTTGACCCACAGTCAGGCAAAAAGAATTAGAAAATATATTACGCTTTTCCCCATTTCAATTTTTCTCCTCCTTTCAGACTTTTCAGGCCAGTGGCTTTTTATGTTTCACACTGTTTTGACTATAATTTCATTTCTCTATTTCTGTCTACAAAGCAATAACCTGGGTTTGCACACATGCAATCAATTTTTACTTTTAACGTTTATAAAGAAATGGTCACAACTTTAAAACTTGAGGATGCTTAGAGTTCCTTCAAGAAGGAGGCGCGATGATGAGATCTTTCCTCGTGGTATGAGGCTGGTAGATCAATCCCTCAGATCTCCACTACTCCCCTCAAGGCCGGAAGATAATAAATGCATACTACATCTTCCCAGCTTCATTCAGGATGCAGACGAGAGCAGATACACCTTTGCGGTGTTACTGATTTCCCTGGAGAATCTGTTAATGAACAGGAGCTCATCCGAAAGAATAAATGAGTATCTTCCACATACACGTGTGTTCACACCCATCCCTCCCTTCCCGACTCTCTGCATTTCTCCCTCCTCTGTATTATCGATCAATCATCAGGAACCCCTACAGAAAGCTTGTAAGGACTATTTAAATGGGGCTGGTGAGATGGTTCCGCAGGCAAAGACACTTGCCTTTGAGTTCTACCCTCTGGACCCACATAAAAGTGAAAGAAGAAAACTGACTCCAAAAAGTTGTCCTTTGAACACACACACACACACACACACACACACACACACACACACACATCATATCACACGAAAAACAAAAACAAAACCCACTTAAGTGGGAACTAGATATTTAGTGTTCAATGGAGCTACAGAAAACAGGCTTTAACTGAAGAGACCTCATCTCTTTTGGTGCCATTTGCCAAAACAGAGGTTTGGGTTTGCCCCTGTTAACCATTTCTAAGATTTTTGGAAACTGTCTTGTATTTATTTATAAAAATAAATACAGTGCCAGGCATGGTGGCACACGCCTATAATCCTTGAACTCAGGGAAGCAGAAGCAGGTGGATCTCTGTGGTGGACCTCCCTACAAAGGGACTCCAGAAGAGCCAAGGCTACACAGAGAAACCCTATTTTAGAAAACCAAAAATACATACATACATACATACATACATACATACATACATACATACATACAGTCCGGTGGACAATTAGGTGAAATCTGTGAGTTTTACATCAAAAAGAGTCCTATAACCTCATCAAAACCAAAAACAAACAAAAGCCAGTCTAGAGCAGTGCTTCCCAGCCTTCATAATGCTGTGACCCTTTAACACGGTTCATCACGCTGCGGTGACCCGCAACCACAAAACTTTTGTTGCTACATCATAGCTGGGATTTTGCTACTGTTATGAATCTGGGTTGTGACCTCTGCTGCTCTAGATGGTTAGTTCCTTAGCTCCAGCTCCATGGAATCTTTGGAGTGAATATCTAGGCTCCAAATCAGATATGTCCTTCACAAGGCTTGTCCCAGAGCTGCTACTGCACTCTGCATTCCAAGGAGCCTGGCTCCTCAAGAGCTCAGCTTCTAGCCTGGATCTGAGAGATAAGGACGCAAGCAGCCAGGAAGGCCCTCCAGGGCTTCCTCCCTGTGGGTGGCCTTTCTTGCCACCCTAATGAAGGAGCCAGCTCCAGCCTTAACCGTCTGCTGCTCTGTGATTGCAAGCACTTTTCTGTGCTGCTTCGCTGTATTGTCTGATTTCTGTTGGCAATCCACGCAGTTCACTTTCTCTCCTCTGCTCCCTGTGGGATCTGAGACTGCCTTCCAGTGAGAATGGGCCATGCTAATGGATTCCGTCCCTTCTTGCATCAGGGTCATGCTGGCAAGCTCTCAGCATAAGACTCTACAATCACATGGGTTTTACCACAATGATTTCTTGACTACACAATGGCTCAGCGCAGGACAGAGGCTGTCCTCCCTGTGAGGTGTGAGGATGTAGGCGATTGGCTTTGCTTTAGGGTGGTGTTGCTCATCTTAGAGTTTCTTATTACTTCAACCTAGGGAGTAAAGGTCAGTACCTGAGAGGGAGCCTAGTAGGCCAGGCCTTTGCATTGGCTGGACTGAGTGCCATAACGCCATTCTGAGTGCCACTGCCGTGAACTGGGGGACCTCTGGGTCTGCTCTGTGGCATATATCACTAAATGACAAATCAGATTGGCTTCTAGTAAAGGGGGTAATTATAGTGCCCTCACTAGGGCTTGGACATATCCTTTAAAAGATCGATTGTTGGAACTGTAATACTCAAGTTAATATAGTGGTAGTGTTTGAGGGTAGGGCCTTTGGGCTGTTAGTAGGAGTGATGAAGTAATGAGACTGGGGGTCCCATGACAACACTGGTAGCTTTAGGAAAGGACTGAGGGAGACCTGTTTTGCTCACTTACACCATCTCCCTCCATGAGTCTTTTCCCTGTGTCTTGATGCCGCAGGAAAACCTCCACAGGTGCCAGCACCTCGACACTGGACTCCATCCACAGCAGTAGAACTATAAGGTCTAAATTGATTTGTAAAACCCACCAGCCTTTGGTGTTTGGTTCGAGCGACACAAAACACACTTAGACAACTGAGGCAGAGAAATCAAAGCAAGTGTGAATTCTTAGATAATTAATTTACTGTGCCGCAAGTATGTTAGTGGAGACACCCACACAATCCTGGAGGTTTAAGTTAGATTATTGCAATGTTCTACCATTCTCTCTAAATGCTGTTTGAGCAGAGCTAAGCAAATAGAAAGAAAAACGCCTCAGTCCAATTAGCAAACTCGAGTCCTAAGAACCTTCTAGAAATAGTGTATTTTACTTATGTGATTTGTGCCAATGAAAGATACTGAGATACTGTGTACCATCTAATTTAATCAGCATGCAATTGTAGATTAATTAAGACTGTATCTACAGCTCTTTCTACATCCTATCATTATGATAGCCTATCACCCAGTGGGTTTTGAATAAAAGTTTGTCTTTGTCCCTGTTCCAATAAGTAGTTTCTCTAGTAAGTCTGGAGGTAGCTTTGTCTATCCTGTTAGTGATTTCAGAGTGGATGTTTGCTTACAGGTGGCCCATATTGTGCCTGGTGCTTTCTGGGCTCAGAAGTCTACATACACTTGGTGCTCTCTGCTCACTTCTTTAAAAAACAACTCAGAGATCTTGTTTTTCAACCTAGGATGTCACTCAGCCTCAAGCTGTGGCTCCTCAGGGTTGTTAAAATGGAGGGTACTGGGGCTCCTCAAAAGTTATGTGTGGTCACATGTGTTTTTTCTAGAAATCATTTTTTGGTGTTTTTAAAAATATTTTAAATGACATTTGTTATTTATTTATTTGTTTGTTTAGTGAGGAGCGTGTACCATGGTGTACATCCAAGAGTCAGAAAATAACTTGTAGGAGTCAGTTCTTTTCTTCACCATTTGGGTCAGTTTAGGTCAAACTTAGGTCACCTGCCTTGCCAGCAAGCACCTTTACCCACTGAGCCATCTTGCTGATTTCTACTTGAACTTTCAATGGACGATTTCTAGGAAGTAAAGAATCAAACTTGATAGGCCATACCTCCCTTCTCAGTAGGAATCAGAAATGAAGCCAGTTGGTTTTGTGAGGCCCTGACACCAAGGAACCAGGTTCAAAAGTCTTAGGAATGGCTAGCAAAAAACGGCTCATGAGATTTGTTTAACACACTGTTCAGACAGCAAAGCCTGTGCCAATGGGAGCATCCAAAGTTGTCTGGATCTCAAGGTCAGTGTTGACATGGAAACAGGAGCTGCCTTGTTGCTTTTCAATACAGCCGGGTTATTTCCCATGCCTGGGTGGGTGCTGGCGCACTCATTCTTCCTCATGCTCAGCTGGCTTTGACAGTCATTGAGCTTGAAACTTTGGGCTAATGCTGATATTTTTCAAGGTAGATGAATCTCTTGGATTCTTAGGATGGTACTTCTTCCTTTAGGGTGGCAATTCTTCCATTCCCTTCTCTAGTTCAAATGGATTACTATTTTCTTGATTGCAAATGAGTATTCCTGGAAGTGATGTTGTCTTAAGTTATTGCATTGACATCCAGGAATATTAGATTGTCTTCCTGGAAGACAGTAGTGTGTAGTTAGGCCAATGCAGTGGACGGCACACCTTTTACTCCTTCACTTTACCTGCTAAAAGCACAATTGGATCTGTTACATAGTCTTTTAGGGAAACACAATTTTACCTATCTGCAGATTCTATGTTCTCATATTTAATTAGTGCCCTTATAAAATGATTCAATATTTAACCTCAAATTAATTTTTAAAGAAAACTGCTCTTTCTCCAGAGGAACACTCATTTTTTTTCCCATCAGTAAGTTATTCAACTAAAAGTTGCCTTTACAATCCATTCAAATGACTAGGTAATTGCTGTGAATGTAATGACGTGTAAATAAAACAGAATGGCAGCTAAGAGCTCAGACTTCTGATGCATGTATCTTTACGAGTGACGGTAGTATAACACAGACAGCAATTCCTCAATGAACTCAGCGCTTATAGCTTTCCAGTATTACTACTGAACATTTAGGGTTATTTATCACTGATCTTCTAGGCTTGAATAATTCATAAATCCTGGAAGCCAAGATTTACTTCTGCCCTCAGAAGGAAGGTGATACATCCTGTGCTCAACTGGCATACTGCTGTGACACAATGAAGTCAACACCGGAGCAGAGACTTATGCAAAGTTGCCCACAGTCTGACTTCTTCCCCCAATTCAGAAATTAAAGAAGCATTTTCCACAAGATAAAATACATACATTTTACTTATATTGAACCACACATGATTGATATTTGCTGCATCTTGGATTTGTACTTTGGGGTTGGTGGTAGTCTCCCTCATTTTCCAAAGAGAAGAGGTCTTTCCTGCCACCACATGTCACCTATACTGGTGGCAATTGTAAGTAGGGATTTTTGGAAGCCCATTAAATTTATCTTCTTCCAAACTCTTTGAATAACATTTCCAGAAAGAACGTAGTGTATCCTGAACAGCACTCACTAGTCAGGGACGTTTCCAGCCTTGACACACAAAGACACTGAAGGTCAACTAAAAACTGTCTAGCCCAGGTAGCGAGGAACAGGCCAGGTCTACGTTATAACATGACTCATTGCCACCATAGAGCTGGTTAAGCCAAAGCTTCATTCTCTCGGCCTCAAAACCAGTGTTCTTCCTCCTGTGCTGTGCTGGGAGCTAAATCCAGGCTGTGTCTTGCTGCTGTACTTGGGGTGTTACTGGGAACAGTATGTGTTGTCTAAGGCTGCTGTGAGTGTATGGGGACAACACTCTGTAGTTACGTAACAGACAGAGAGCCTGGCAAAGCCTACATTATCATTTGACAAGTTATTAATGACATCTTCCATCCACCACTGTCTTTCCTCATGGTTGTAGGGTCATGACTGGATTCCCTCCTCTCATTGTCACAGCCAGAACTGTGCTAAATGTATAATTTATTTTTCAAAAATGACAAAGCATGAAATGTACAAAACTAAGAGTGAATTTGTAGATCACCATGAATGAACCAGTCACTGAAAATATCTTGAATGAACATGTAGATCACGATGAATAAGGCAGTTACTGGAAAATGAAAATTGTCAGGATGGATTATCTCTTCTGCTTATATTTTCCATCCCATAATGAGAGTGAACTCCACAATTGAAAAACGGTGCTTATGCAGAGATTATGCTGCAGAACATTCTGCCTGTTTCAGATATTCTTAAATAAGGTCCCATGTGGGATTCATTGGGTACACTCTGTATTGCCTAGTATTTATTAAATAATTTGAGGGGCAGCTGAGCATGGAGACCCACACCTTTAATCCTAGCACTCAGGGAGTGTGGAGATGCACATCTTTAATCTCAGCACTCAGGAAGGCAGAGGCAGGTGGATTGCTGTGAGTTCAAGGCCATCTTGGTCTAAAAAGTGAATCCAGGACAGCCAAGGCTAAACAGAGACACCCTGCCTTAATAATAATAATAATAATAATAATAATAATAATAATAATAATAATAATAATAAACTTATATATGTAAGTGGGAATACTATGTATCCATGGATCTCAGAGAGAGATGGGAAGACTCTGCTCCAGTGTCACATCTAACTTCTGTTCCTCTTGGAGTGGCAAATACAAGTGTGGGAAGACTAAAGCAGCTCGTGCATGGTGAGGAAGCTGCACAGGGGAAGGGCAGGACCTGATGGCACCTAGTCTCTTTCTAGCAGAGAAGCCTGTGTTTGGCAGTGTGATTATTGAAAGATCTGTTCCCAAGCTTTGAGCAGACATTTATAATATCACATGTGTGTTGAGGAGTACTCAATCACAGAACATTCTTTCTTAATAGAGTTTGTTTCAAGATCTAGTACATCTCATATGAAACAATCTTGGGGGACCACACTCTTCACTAAAGTGTTCAGTTTCAGACACTGAAACTCAGACATAGCTCTGCGCTTTGTTTAACTTGCTTCCATTTCTTTTTGCTTGTATTTTATTGTTTCTTGTACTATTGTCTATAAGACTCCTTTTCTTTTCCTGACTACAGATGCAAGAAAGAGATGCTGTACTTGCTGACATCTGTTCCATACGATGCAGTACAGTCACTCTACAGATGATCTAGGTGTCTTTCATTCCACACGTAATGGGGCTGGTCACATTGCTTGAAGGAAAAAAAAAAAAAAGCTGACCATCCTCTCAGATATGCGGAATTCCAAAGCCCCTTGTTGGGAAATTTTCCCACTGATTAAGGAGAATCCAGGGAACCAGGACTTGGGCTTTCTGCTGTCAGAGCCGTTTATAATCCACGAGTACAGAATCCAGCTGTGTTCATTACTCCTCACTGTGCTCGAGGCTCTGTGATGGTTGTTACTGACTCGCAGCTAATTCTCCACCCTCTGAGACTCTCAAGGATCTCCTCATCCAGTTATCAATAAAGACCCTAAAGAATGAAGAGAGTAGTGGACTTTAGCCCTGTCTGAGGGCTGACAGCCTGAAATGTCAGCTCTTCAAGGGTTTCAGTGGAGAGCTGGCCCTGGTCCAGCTGGAGAGAAGTCTCAGTGGGTAAATCACCTGCCACACAAGCCGGAGAGCTAGAGTTTAGATTCACCAAAACCATGTAGAATTGGCCTTACATGGCAACTCCCTGTAATCTCAGCATTGAGAAAAGATGTGGGATCCCATGGAAAGCTAGCTAGCTAGATTAACTGGAATTTAAAGGCTATGGGATCAGGAAGAGAGCCGACTCAATAAATAGAAAGTGGTAAAGGAACACACTCAACCTTAACTTCAGACCTCTATAGTCACACCTATGCACCCACATCCACACACACATGTGCCCACATACATGAACATGTACACCACGTAATACCACATACATACACACAGTAAATAGAACAAACCATACCACACACATGTAACTGGATGGAACAAGCACATAAACAATATAACAGCCGCTCGATCATTCAGGTGAGCCTCTCAGCTGCTGTACAGCAGTTAGTCTATAGGCCTGCTTCACTCTTCCGTGTTTTCTGTTTTCTTAAATTTAGGCCACTGCACATGAGATTACGATTTGCTTTTCTCAAACAAGAAAAAAGATATCTAAGGGACGTGTGTCCTCCTGGCTAAAGTCAAGACCTGTGATTTCCAGTGTCTGCAGCTTCTGCCTTCTCTGGCTTGTCTCTGCTCTGGCCCACAGTGCGTCAGTCTTACCTGATACAGTGAGCATGGGCAATCACAGGCCCCAAAGGAGGAAGCTGAGATACCAGCAGAAGGAAGTGAGGGGTGTGTGTGTGTGTGTGTGTGTGTGTGTGTGTGTAGGACAAAGGTTATATTTCAGGTGCTATTCCTCCGGATGCTATGTGCTTTCTGTTTTGATGCATAGTCTCTCACTGGCCCGCAACTAACTCAGGTAACTAGGTTCTGGTGAGCTGGTTGATCAGATAATCCCAGAGATCATTCTGTCCCAACGTCCACAATGCTAGGGTTACAAGTGGGATGTCTGGCCTTTGGAAGTAATTTATTTTTTTAAGATCTGAATTAATTAGTAAGAGGCTAGGTTGGACCCAAGATTTCTGACCAGTAAGCTGGTTTGCTCATAGACTGTCACTCATGAGGTCATGATCATACTTCAGTAGAAAATGTGCAGTTAAAATAGTTGTGTAATTCATTATCCTGCATCCGTAGGACCTTTAAACCTTAGAAAGTAAAAAAATTCCATCTATCAACTATTACATTCTGAAGCCAGCAGAGTCTAAGACCATACTTGATAAAAATAAACTAGTAATTATACAATGGAATAGGTGAATACTCCCACTTAGTGAGAGAAACAAAGACTGTTTACACATGTCATACTAGGAAATATTTTGCTATAAATTTGGGATGAATTTGCTGGTGAACTTTCAGAAAGTGGCTGACTATAGATCTGAATACCCTTGGGTCTGAGTGACAGAGGACCTCAGTTCTCTTACCAATAAATGGAGGTAATAAAACTTTATGATTTGTAGATGCTCAGTTACACTGATTAAAGTTTTAAAAAACCAGTTCCTAGAGGATACTATCAGCTATGTGAGTCATGGTAATTATTATTTTTCACCCATGGTACTTGTTTGTAAAATGTGCATTTTGTAAATAAGATCTTTGACTCATTCTTTTAAACCAGTTCCTAAGTATCCTTTTGTTGTTGTTGTTTGTTTGTTTGTTTGTTGAGAGACATTTTCCATGTATATCCTTGGCTGTCCTAGAAATAAATATGTAGATCAGGCTGGTCCGGATCTCAGAGATCCATCTGTTTCTTCCTTCCAAGTGCTGGGATTAAGGGTATGCACCATCACACCCAGCCTAAGAATCCATTTGTAACACACACACACAAACACACACACACACACACACACACACACACACACACACACACACACACACACACACACACAGAAGAAATGAAGAAAAATGCAAGGAGTGATTCTAAATAGCCTACCCTGAGTCAAGCTCCTGAAAACAAACAACGAACAGCCAGCGGCCCAAACATGGCCTTCCATCCCTTTGTAGAAACAGCAAACTAAACATGTATTTCAAATTTGAAATGGATGCAAAATAAATGAAAAGAACAGTATTTTGTAACATTTTAAAAATCACATATAAAACTCACACTTTGGTGTTCATACATAGAACTGGAATCAAGACCACTGCCACTGATATGTTAAGTTTGATTGATAAATGGCAGAAGTGAATAGTCACTGAGGAGGCCCTAGTCCTTCAAAGACAACCCTCCCCCACTGTGCCCTGCCTCTAGTCATGTCACATACTCCCTGCAGCTCTCAATGTCTCTAGCATCTGACTTAGTTTCTATATACTTTCCATAGCATGGCTAAGGGAACGCATCTTATACTCCCAGCTCCCAAGGTGACCTTGAACTTGTTTGACTATTTTGGGTATCCCTTCTTTATTGCAGAATTTGACCCTCTTGGCTTCCCTTATTATTTCTTCAACACACAATATCTTCTACTTTTTTCTGTTTCAGGAGTGAAAAGCCAGGTTGCCTGATTTATGGCTGCAGTGTAACCTGAAGGAGACAGGGCTATTGGGAACTCATTTCCTTTCAGTTGCTATTTTAACCCTGTCTAAGATGCCAAAGCCTAGTGGAAATAAGTCTGCCATACCTATTTCAAAAATCTGCATTTTCAAACTGTATGCCCATCTCCTTGCTAAAATCTGGGGGTCATTCTGAGGCGACCTGCGTTCTCCTTCAGAACTGTGAACTAAGTCCTGATGGAAATAGCACACCGTGCTCCAAGTGGCAGTCTATTGGGAGTCTGCTGCCTCTGTTACAAGGGTCTTGATTTGCATGTACAAAACTAAGTCTCTTTATCTCCCCTTTCCTGCAAGATACTAAGTTTTCTTTCACCCCACAGTGATTTTAATGGAAAGTTCAACTTGGGGTAGGCAGAGAGAGGTAAACTAAGAAGAGATTTAAGCTATCTGAGAACTCATAACAAAAGAATTTTTCCTTGTTTTTTTTTGGGGGGGGTGGGGAGGGTATATACACTTTGGAGTCTTTCAAAATGCTACAAAGGAGGAGAGCATTTTTTCCAATTGTGGGCATAGTTATATAACCGAATAATAAATTGGCTAGTATCAGCTGAAACCTTGGCAACAGTTTCAGCTACAGCTCTATGGCCTCTTCTTCTTCAATAAGTGATCATTTGATAAGTGATTCATTTTTAAAGATTTATTTTTTTTTAATTTTGTGTGTATGATTGTTTTTTATACCTGCATGTGTATCTGTACACTGTGTGAGTGCAGTGCTCACAGGGGGCAGAAGGGGCCATCATATCCCCTGGGACTGGAGTAACAGTTGTTAGCTGCCATTATTCTGCGACTAGAATCTGGTTCCTCTGGAAGAGTAGCCAGTGTTCTTTATCACTGAGCCATCTAGAGGAAGGGGATGCAGGCTATCAGGATAGGACCTGATAGGCTGTGGTCATATGGTGGGGGAGGAGGTCTCCTTCTGTCAGAGGTCTAGGGGAGGGGACTAGGGAGGGATGGAGAGAGAGAGAGAGAGAGAGAGAGAGAGAGAGAGAGAGAGAGAGAGAGAGAGAGAGCAGTAAGATACACGTGAGGAGATAACAATCTGGATGTAATCTGAGTAAATCATTTTTTAAAAATAAATAAATATACATTTTAAATAAATATACATTTTAAAATAAATATACATTTAAAATAAATAAATATACATTTTAAATACATACTTTCTTATGGTGCACCTTCTCAATTGCAAATTTTATTTCTTCAGCAAATTTCTCCTTCCTAAATCCTATAATTGATACAAACAGTCAAGGCTTTATTACTCCCATAACATCTAATTAAATGTAATACCATAATTATAAGCTAACTGGCTAAATCAAAAATTGCCACCTAAACAAGTAAGCCTGGGTGGTTTTCTTTTCCCATCATCTTTATGCTGTGTTACTACTTTTTAATGGACTTTTGATTCTGTTTCTTAACTAACTTCAATTTTAAATTCTCTCAATGATCTCTGTCTCTCTCTGTCTCTGTCTGTCTCTGTCTCTATCTCTGTCTCTGTCTCTCTCTGTCTCTCTGTCTCTGTCTCTGTCTCTCTCTCTCTCTCTCTCTCTCTCTCTCTCTCTCTCTCTCTCTCTCTCTCTCTCTCTCTCTGTGTGTGTGTGTGTGTGTGTGTGTGTGAATGTGTCAGTGTATGGGCTTATGTGTGTATTCATGAACATGTATATGGGGGCCAGAGGTCAATGTTGGGTGACTTCCTTCCTTACTCTCCAAGTTATTGGAATGCAGGGTCTCTCACTGAACCTTGATGCAGCTGATTTGGCTAGACTGGCTGGCCAGCACACTGCAGGGATCTCTGTTTCTGCTCTGCCAGTGCTGGAGTTACAGGCACATCCCACCACACCTGGCTTTTTATATGAATTCTGGAAACTCACACTCGAGCCCCCATACCTATGCAGTGTGGTGGCTAGCTTTAATTTTCAGCTTGCCACAATTTAGAGTCATCTGGGAATAAAGTCCCAGTGAGGGATTTTTCTCTGTCAGGCTGGTCTGTGGGTGTGCCTGTGGGTTGGATTGTCTTGATTGTTAATTTTTGTAGGAGAGCCCAGCCCACTGTGGGCAGCATCATTCCCTGGGCTTGGGTCCTGGACTATGTAAGAGTGGAGGTGATCAGCAGGCATGTGTGCATTGATTCTCTAACTTTCTTACTTTGACATCCCCATGGTAATGGGCTAAGAGCCAAATGATGAGCCCAGTGAGCACTTGGTCCCTTTCAGTTGCTGTGGTCAGGATGCTTTACCACAGCAACATGACAGAAACTAGGACACTCAGTGAGCACTCCTCTCACTGAACCACCCCACCTCTTGAGCCTTTCTATGACCTCTGTAATTCAGGGTGGAGGTGGACTTGCCTTCTGTCCATCTTAAATAACTTTACTTAACTGATTTGCCTCTTTTCCAAGGGTCCAGGCAGGAGTCTGAGTTTTTTCCGCCCATGTTTCTAATGCTGAGGTTCTTGGTCTGCTCTTCTCTCTGTTGCCGGTTTCTAGGGACGGGTTATGCGAATTCTCTGAGCCTCATATATCAGTGTTAATGCATCCTGTGCGGTTGGTCTACACCACCATTTTATTGAAATACAGTAATTCAGAATCTTTGGACTCTTGGCTGCAAGCTCTAATATCTTAGAGTGTCCTGTGATGAGATGGCTGGTATCCAGCTGACTCTAGATAGTTTTTTTTTTTTTTAAACAGAAACTAGTCATAGGAAAAACCCAGAAGGTTGAGATTTTTAACCTCGCCGTCCATGTCCTTGAAAGAAAGGATGAAGATCCAATTAACCACCAGTAGCAAATTGAAGGTGTCCAACCTTTCAGCTTTTCTGGGTCATGTTGTCATCTGCAAGGTTTATACTCAAGAAACACATAGCTGTCTTAAAAAAAAATAGCTGAAAAAAAAAAAAGAGATTGCGTAATGTTTTTCAAATGTTTATGATTCTGTGTTGGGGGGTAGCTGAGCACACAGTGGTTCATGGTGAATGCTGCACCCAGACCTGAGGGCTCTGTCTCTTCTATATGTGACTCTGTGTGTCTCTTCTATTCAATGCCTTGAAAAAGCTTTTGTGATAATTCGATCTTGTAAGCCACTTGAAGACATTTGCCAAACCAAGAGATAGGCCATGAGTACCTTGAATTATGGCCTGTTGGTCAGAAGTTCCCAATGACTGGATTTACACTGGCACCTAAATTAATCAACAATCTAACGGGACTGAGATCTTGACATGAGAGGTCATGTTCCACATCCAGTGAGCAGGCAGAATGCCGCAGAATTAGAAAGCAGCCAGATACTGTCTATTGGAGAACCAGCATTGGTTGCTTGTTGGAAATCCCCCATATTTTGTGTCCACTGTTGTGTCTACCGTGCTATAATAGCAAAGAAAAAGGCTTTCGCAGACCCTGACCCTATCATATAATTCTAGTGATAGGTGTGCATAGAAGCGTTCAGAGTATAACATTGTAAAAGTCTCTAGCTAGCAGCAGCCCAGTAAGTCACACTGCAGTCATCAGCCATAAAAGGGACACTCTATGGCTGTGATTCCCAATGAACAATATGGACCTCAGAGGACAACTGGCAATGTCGCAGGGGTTCTCAACTTTCCTAATGCTGTGACCCTTCATACAGATCCTTGTGTTGTGGTGACCCGCCCAGTCATAATTTTTGCTACTGTTATGAATTGTAGTGGAAATATCAGTGTTTTCTGATGATCTTAGGCAACCCTGTGAAAGAGAATTGTTCAACACCCAAAGTGGTTGCATCCCACAGGTTGAGAACCATTAGTCTATAGACATTATTTTATGACTGAGTCAATAAATAAGGCCTACTGAAATCTGCTGGGTGAATGCCTGAGACACTGGTAAGGTTGTTTCTTACCAGTGCCCATTACAAGCCCATTATCTGTTTGAAAATCAAGGTGGAAAAAACTCATTTTGTTTGTCATTGAAACGAATGAAGAATAATTATACCAAAAACTTGCATGAATCTCATATGGTCATATGGGGCAGGGCAGCAACCTCAATTTCCAAAGAATGTGTGCATACTAGCTCACATAATAAAAGCTAGAAAGACAGAAGAATTAATTAACATTGAAGTAGACACAGTTACCTTAGGGAGAGTGGGGGAATTTCTGGAAAGGGCACAGGTGAGCTTCAAAGGTGTTGCCCAAATTCTCCTTCCTAAGGCTCAGCTGGTGAGAGCACTTACTGCTCTGTAGAGGGCCTGAGTTCAGGGCTCAGCACGCACATCAGCTCACGATCACCTGTAATTCCACTGTCAGAGGAGCTGATGTCCTTTACTGGCTTCTGCAGGCACTGCATGCACACAGATGTGTGTAAAACACTCATGCACTACACACACACACACACACACACACACACACACACACACACACACACTCTTCTGTGTGGACAATGGAAGATGGTTAAACAGTACAAGACAAAGAGTTTGTGAAGTGTTTGTGAGTGCATCTGAAGTCTGGGTAGCCTCCTCTTTTTTCAGAGATATTCATTAGAAACAGATAGTGGGGGGCATCTCAAAGCAGCTTTGTGGAATGCTCTTCTCGTAGTCTCAGAAATATGTTTTTGATTTCCTTAAGAGTCACATGACATAGCTAATTTTTTCCTCAGTAAAATTATAAGCCCAAGGCTTCTCACAGTGAAATGTTCATCAGAGCCCCTGGGGTAGAGAGGATGAATTTGATACAGAGTAGGAGAGCCACTCTCTGCTCTGTTGTTATGCTTGTCTGATAATCTCTCTGAGACGAGGGTTCAAAAGGGCAGGAGGAGGGTGGTGAAGAAAGCGGCCTTAAAACTGTCCAACTGGAGTGACACATGGCCTCACCGATCCTTATTTGCTGAAGGTCTGAAACATGACTGTTCCCTTCCCGTGCACCCAAGTGCTGCCAATTTCCTGCTTCGCTGCTTGTAAGCAGTGAGAGGCAGGGTTTCCCCTTTCTGTAAATTGAGCTTTCCTGATCCACACAAATGCCATTTACTTCCTATTCTATAGCTTTCTAATTGTTCCCATTCAGGGCAGATTTCCAAATAAATTCTACTTTAGGAGGTGGGGCCAGGTTCAGGGCTAGTTATCTATCTATTAGGCGTTATCCCTTTAGGCCTGACTTCTGGGTGTGCATCATTTCTTCCATTGTGCACCATGAGTTAGAGAGGGCAGAAATCAATGTAAGTTTTCTAAAAATCAATAGAGCCCTTAGAAATAACCAGTTGCTATCACCTTCTTTTCTTCCCTACACCCATGATAGATGGATCGTCCTGTGCTTGCACCCTCCTGGCGTCGGGGATCCTTGCCTGATAAGGTGGCATTCCACATGTTCACAATACTCTATGAGAAAGTTGTTTTCTGTTAAGTGGGAACCGAGAGTACTGTGTTTCCCACTCACTCTTAGCTACTTTGTTTCATCCATATTAGGATGTGATTATTTCCATTTCCTCTTTGGCAATGATCTCATTACTAATAGTTCCCTGAAGACCAGAACTGGGCAGGTTTCAGGCTTAAATTAACATGACATGTGCTGTCATAACAGGTAGATTTACTGTGTGAGAGCCTGTGGTCATCTCTGGGAGAAGCCCACAAACCAGTGGCTATAGACAGAGCTTTCTCCACATCACAGGAAAGTATTGTAAGAGATGAGCCAAGAAGTTGGCTTAAAAAATAGCTTCCTATACTCAGGAGTGATATAACTTGGTCTTGAGGGAGAGCTATTCCCAATTTTCTGAGAAAGCACCAGATTGATTTCCAAAGTTATTGTACAAGTTTGCCCTCCCACCAGCAATGGAGGAGTGTTCCCATTTCTACACATCCTTACCAGCATGTGCTGTCACTTGAGTTTGTTATCTTAGCCATTCTGATAGGTGTAAGATGGAATCTCAGAGTTGTTTTGATTTGTGTTTCCCTGATGACTAAGGATGTTGAGTATTTCTTTAAAATTGTTTACATATACATTTATATTATTACACATATATAAAATAAGCCACATACAGCAAGAAGAACCACAAAACAATCAGGAATTATATGAATGTTACAGTCATAGTATTTTGGCTATTTGTATTTGAAATTGAAGACCAGATAGTTTAGTTTTACAATTAAGCTTAGTTGTTTAGAGGTTAAGATGTTTTCAGGTCTAGATAGATGTTTTAAGTAGGTAGAGATGAGATATTAGAGATATTGGTTTACATTCAGAATCTTTAACTCACCAAGATAGAAAAGATGTTTTCTTTGTTGAGAATTTCTTTAAGTGCTTCTCAGCCTTTTGATATTCTTCTGCTCAGAATTCTCTGTTTAGCTCTGTACTCCAGTTTTAATTGTATTATTTAGTTTGTTGGTGTTTAATTTCTTTAGTTCATTATATATATTGGATATTAGCCCTCTGTTGGATATAGGGTTGGTGAAGATCTTTCTCCAGTCAGTAGGCTGTCATTTTGTTCTGTTGACAGTGTCCTTTGCCTTACAGAAGCTTTTCAGTTTCATGAGGTCCCATTTATTAATTGTTGACCTTAGAGCCTGAGCTATTGGTTCATGAAGTTGTCGCCTGTGCCAATGAGTTCAAGGCTTTTTCCTACTTTCTCTTCTAAGAGATTTAGTATTTCTGGTTTTATGTCAAAGTCCTTGATCCACTTGGACTTGAGTTTTGTGCAAGTAATAAATATGGATCTATTTGCCTTTTTCTACATGTAGACATCCAGGTATCTTTTTCCTGCTTTTGGCTCCTTTGTCAAAAACCAAGTGTCTGTAGGTGTGTGGGTTTATTTCTGGTTCTTCAGTTCTATTCCATTGATCCACCAGTCTGGTTCTAAGCCAGTAGTGTGCAGTTTTTATTACTATTGCTCTATAGTGCAACTTGAGATCAGGGATGGAGGCATCACTCCTGGGCAAATACCCAAAAGATGTTCCACCATACAACAAGGATATTTGCTCTGTTATGCTCATAGCAGTGTTACTCATAGTAGCCAGAAACTGGAAACAACCTAGATGCCCCTTAACCGAAGAATGGATAAAGAACTGTGGTGCATCTACACAATGGAATACTATTCAGCTATCAAAAACAAGTACATCATAAAATGGCAGGCAAATGGATGGATCTGGAAAAGATTATGCTGAGTGAGGTAGCCCAGACCCAGAAAGACATCCATGGTATATTGTCACTTATAAGCAGATATTAGCCATATAATACAGGATAACTACATTACAATCCACAGACCTAAAGAAGCCAAATAACAAGGAGGACCCTAGGGAGGATGCTTAATTCTCATTCTGAAGGGCAAATACAATAGACACCGGAAGCAGCTGAAAGAGAGAGAACAGGACTGGAGCCTACCATAGTTATCCTCTGTAAGACTCCACCCAGCAAGGGATCAAAGGAAAAGTTGAGTCTCACAGCTAAACTTTAGGCAGAGTGCAGGAAGTTCTCTGGATATGTGTGTGGTGGGGGCGTATAAGGATCTGGAAGGGACAAGAGCTCCACAAGATGTCCAACAGAGCCAACAAACCTGAGCCCTGGCCGGGGAGAGCGAGAGTGGGAGGGGGGAATGGGACAACGGAGACTGCTGCGCCAACCAAGGACCAGGCATGGAGAGGACCTGGGCCCCCACTCAGATGTAGCCGATAGGCAGCTCAGTCTCCACATTGGGTCCCTATGAAAGGGAGCAGGGGCTGTCACTGCCATGGATTCTGTTGCTGTCACTTTGATCACTTCCTCCTGGTGGGATGCCTTACTATGCCACAGAGGAAGAGGATTCAGGCTGTCTTGGAGTCAGTTGGTAGGAGAGTAGGGCTTCCCCTCTCTGAGGATGAGAGGAGGGGGAATAGGGGAGGAGAGGGAGGGGAGCTGGGAGGAAATGAGGGAGGAGGTAACATTGGGATCTTAAGTAAAGACGTTTTTTACAAATAAATTTAAATGAAAATAAAATGGCTTCCTAGCTGTGCACAGTGGAACAAGGCAAAGACAGGCAGATCTCTGTGAGTTCAAGGCCAGCCTGGTCTACAAAGTGAGTCCAGGAAAGTGAAGAAATCCTGGCTCAAAAAACCAAAACCAAAACCAAACCAAACAACAAAAGAAAGGCTTCCTCTTTCCTCATGTTCAAGACTCAGCCTCGTTGGGGCTTCCTTGGCTGAGAAAACGATGACATCGCATCCAGTTTGAATCTGTTCTGGACCGCTGTGTATTGTGTCTCCAGTACCGGCTAAGACAAAAATGGTGAAGCAGAGAGCAAAGTGCAAAGAACACAAATTGATGTACTTGTAATTCTGTCTGACACTAATGTGGAAGAGGTGGACACAACTAACACCTGTGCAAAAGGGGACTCGTCACTGTCACTTGCACAGCGGGTTGGAGAGTCTCAAGATATCCAGTAAAACGGACTCTTGTAGTACAACTAAGTTACCTTTCTTGCCACTGCTAATATTTTTCCGGGATACAGTATGCAAAACCATGCACATGGCTGAGCACCCCCTCTTCCCCATGCACGTGGCTGAGCACCCCCTCTTCCCCATGCACGTGGCTGAGCACCCCCCCCTTCCCCATTAACTTTCATTCTGTCACACAGTTCCTTCTCTCTCCTAGACCTCATTTTTCAGGATGTTGTCCCCAACAGTCACCTTGTGAATAATCTACCTCTGCCTTTCTCTTCTAAGGTGATACAGGTCGATTTTTCCCTTGGAGAGGTAGCTGGGCAGAAGGAACACAGGTTATTCTAAGTATGACTAGAGAGAAACATTTTCAGTCAATGTTGGTTAAAATGTGACAGGCAATTGAGTTCTAAAAATACACGCTTTTAAAGTGGGTAGGTGATTGAAAAGGTGATTCGAGTGATTTATGGGGGTTTTAATCTTTTCCCACCAAAACGATATTGTTCTTAGTGTTTGGATCAGAGCTCAGCTATGAACTGTCTACTCCCGGGTTGTCCTTGATGCCTCCCTTCTGTAATTACTTTTCTAAGGTTAGAACTGGTGTGGCAGTTGGGATCATAGATAGAAGGGAAAGTGACTGCCCTCCGTGTATCCTTGTATCTGTAATTTTAAGCATATGCAGGGTAGAGACAATGTCGTATATGGTTTGACCCAGCTGTCACTTCTGGGTTGAAATAGGGTTTCAAGGTGGCTTCAGAAGAAATCAAGACGAGTGCAGGAAAGTGAGCAGAGAAGCAAGGCTTTAAACTTCTTATGTGCTAGCTAATAACATTCCTCAGAGGATGCCTTCCTTAAGTTGGAGGACAGTGTGTATGTATGTGTGTAGGAGTCGGGTATGGGTGTGGGCGTGGTGTTGTGTGAATGGCCATTTGGAAGGATCTCTTGAATTATGCAGAAAATACTTACCGTCTTTTCATATTATTTCTTTTCTTTTTTTTTTTTTTTAATTCTAATAAATTCAGTCATTTCTCCCAAATCCCATCTCAATGCCTTTCATGACTCTGTTTGATGAAGTTCACATTTGGATTCTGATAGTGTTATAAATTCAACTGCTGAACATACCGCCCCCCACACACACACACACACAAAAACTACTCAGGAACACATGTCATTGTAGAAAGACATGGCACAAATAAAATTTGCTCCCTCCCAGGTTGGCTCATCAGGATAGGACCAGGACAGAGTAATACAGGCATACTGCTGCTCCCACCCACAGTGGAATGCTGGACAGGAAGTGTGGATCACACAGGGCTTTGACCCATATTACTGAGAAGGGTTGTGGCCTTCCGCAGATAGCCTGGGGGTGTACAGTGTTTCCTTTGCTGTTGTACTTGAGAGCTGTGACTCTGATTGACCTTCTTTCTCTGAGAACATGTGTCACCTATAACGTGAAGTAGTTACCCTCTGGTTAACCAAAGGGAATCAGCACCCTGAAAATGGACCAATTCCTCACTGCGGGGAATGCTGCCGCTGTGTGGGTCTCTGCAGGGAATGCTGCCCCTGTGTGGGTCTCTGCGGGGAATGCTGCCCCTGTGTGGGTCTCTGCTGGGAATGCTGCCCCTGTGTGGGTCTCTGCAGGGAATGCTGCTCCTGTGTGGGTCTCTGTTCCCGGGCCTTTTCCTCCATGCTGAAGATTCTTCTTAGGTACTGTTTGAGAACAGATCTTTCAGATATGATGCATTTCCATAGAAAAACAAATATTGGCAAAAAAAAAGGGGGGAGCTCAAAGAAAAGGAATGAAAACTCCTGCTTATCGAGGCAGCTATCAAGGGTAAAGGAAGAATAAGGGGCTGGAGAGATAGCGCCGAGTTCAATGTTCTTTCAGAAGACCTGGATTTGGTTCTCAGCACCCACATCAGGTGGCGCACAGCAGTGCGTAACTTCAGTACCACAGACTCTGATGCCCTCTTCTGGCCTTCACAGGCACCTCTACGAACTTGATTGAAATAAAGGCAGGCAGGCAAAATACCTGTAAACAACAAAATATAATTATCAATAATAGTTGTAATGATGATGATCATCTTCACATGATGATGATGATGATGATGATGTTTGTAGCTCTGGCTGTCCTGGTACTCACTATATAGACCAAGCTGGCATTGAACTCACAGAGAGCCACCTGCCTCTGCCTCCCAAGTGCTGAGATTAAAGGCATCAGCTATAATATTAAATCTTCAAAATAAGAGTAAATGTATATTTCAAAATGCCTTTGCATATCTTTTATACTCCTCATAATAATTTTATATGATGCCGACCCCAGCTCACTAGAGAGAGGGACACTGAGGAGAGGAAAGTTCACATCCAGAAATGGCAACGTGAGGGCTCCAACCCCACATTCTGGTTCAACTTTACGTTTTTTATCATTAGTGTCGTGTGTAGCCAGCCGTAAAGGTTACTCTGCACACTGTCAAACCGCAAAATGCTGGAAAATATCAGAGCAGAAATTACTCAACCCTTTATTCCACCCAGATATTGATCTGAGAGATGAAAGGTAAGATTTGATAGCGCAACCTCGAAGCCCCATTTTTTGCGTTAAGTTGCCTAAGATGTAACCAGATATATTTGTTCTGAATAGTGGGACTTGATCCTGTCCCCGTGTGACTGAGAAGATGGTGCAGCTGGTTCATGTCACTAAGGGGCTTCAGATAGCTACAGAACACTATGTAGAATTTTAAATTTATGCTCAAGGAACAAATGACACATGTGTATGTTGGTTGGTTCTGTGAGCCCTGGAGTTACCCCCACAGGCCCAGGGTATATGTGTTCTACGGAGACAAGAAGAGGTGGCCCTAAAAGTCGTCTATGCACCTTGTGGAAGCATCTCCTCTGCCCTCTGCCTCACGCTGAGTTGCTTTCTGACTCTTGATCTTATGGCTTAGCTGTTACACTTCCTGTGACTGCCCATGTTTCACCACACTCTGTTCTTCTTGGCAGGGGTTGTCAGGCATAGAAACCTCCTACCCGTTGTGTCCTGCACAGCTCCAGACTTGTCTTCTGGAATCTCTTTCCACAGTGGTTCTTGTAGGTGGAAGTTTAAGGTCCCTTTAGAGGTCCTAATCCGGCTGGAACGGGTCGTTACAAACCTGTTGTAAATGTGTGCTGATTTGAGATGAGCTGCAAAGCTTCAACGGGGAATCTTCTCATCCCGTTATTCTGTTTTCATTTTTGAGATTTATATTCTTGTTTTCCTGTAACATTCCTTACATTCTAAAGGAGGCTCCTGCATAGACATTAATGTTTATTTCAGCATTTTTATATTGGATTGCTTCATGAATGCAATTACCTTATCTTTTATAACTAAATAGTGTTATTTTGGAGAGATGCTATCAATTTGAAAACAGTCTCACTTCAGAAACCTATTATTGACACTCTTACAGGTTTTTAGCTGACTTTTTTTTTTCCAGAGAGCATTGATTTACTAAGTTTTTGTTGCATGGAACTTAAAATTCTCCATCTGGCTTGATCCCTGCCACTAGGATTCCCCCACGTAGGTTCATTCCTTGATTGCAATTCTCCAGCTCAGCAATTTGCTTATTAGATACCAGGCATGTTTGTTTCAGTGGGGTTGTTTTTTAAAACACAAAAACAGTATTTAAAAGTTTGATATCAGTATTGCCCATGGATTCCCATTTATTCCACTGTTCAAGAATTTTGGTGTGGGGCCTCGTTTAGGAGGCATGGAGTGGATTTGTCTTCAAAGAAATGGTCCCTTCTCAATTTCTCCCCTTCAGGGCTCAGTGGTGAATTCGCCTGTCTTACTGGCCTCAGATGGCAGCCATCTCTGAAGGGAGGCTGGCAGTTGGACAGCTGCCTACAGAATGATTCCAGAGGAGAGGAGGTGCTCTCGTGCAGTCAGATACTTTACAGGGTCATTTTTATTTTGGGACCCTAGAATCACCAAATTTGTGATTTATTTGTGAACCGAATGGTCACAAACTACCTGAATACAACAAATATTTATACATTATGAGCTGTACCCTAAAAATGATAGCTACAAGAGCAACTGAACATAAGTCATGTTTTATAGTTATAAAATACAAATATTATGATTATGCTATAATTATACAACATATTTTGTTATATATAATTATGTTGCAAATATATAATCTTATATAATTATATAATCTATATGATTTCTTATATATAATTATAGATTATATAATTACAATTTTATTTTGTGTCTATGTGACCTAAGTTTTACATAGTTATTCTATTTATGCTTATAAGACTTTGAGGTAAGTACTTTTACTTGAGTAGGCTAATTAACTTTTTATTCAAAACACATTTATCATTGGAGCCAAAATTAAGCTTGGCAATATCATTTCTTTTAACTGTTAAGAACATGACAAGGTCCCGCTCAAACTAAGGCACTAGCCAAGGACAATACAGGCGGTAAACTTTAAACCCCTACCCAGATCTAGCCAATGGTCAGAACATTCTCCACAGTTGAGTGGAGAGTGTGATATGACTTTCACACATACTCTGGTGCCTCACATTTGACCATGTCCCCTGGAGGGGGAGACCTGGTGGCACTCAGAGGAAGGACAGCAGGTTACCAAGAAGAGACTTGATATCCTATGAGCATATACAGGGGAGGTAATCCCCCTCAGGAACATTCATAGGGTAGGGGAATAATGGGAAAATGGGAGGGAGGGAAGAATGGGAGGATACAAGAGATGGGATAAATATTGGTATGTAACAAGAATAAATTAATAAGAAAGAAAGAAAGAAAGAAAGAAAAGGACAACTCTAAGTATACTCTTTTTAAATTTGGGGCATGAATAGGTTTTTTTTTTAATACAAATAGATTTTTTATTGTTTCTCAAAACAGGGTTTCTCTGTGTAGCCTTGACTGTCCTGGACTTACTTTGTAGACCAGGCTGGCCTCAAACTCATAGCGATCCGCTCGCCTCTGCCTCCTGAGTGCTGGGTGCACCACTATGCCCAGCTTCTTTTCTTACACAATATATCCTGATTACAGTTTCTCCTCCCTCTCCTCCCCCCAGTTCCTTGCAACCTTCTCTCCCTACCAGATCCACTCCCTTTCTGTCTCTCATTAGAAAAGAACAGACTTCTAAGAGATACCGACAAAATAAAATATAGTATGACAAAACCATCACATCAAAGTTGGACAAGGCAAACCAACAGAAGGAAAAGAGCCCTGACAGAAGAATCAGAGACCCACTCACTCATTCACGCACTCAGGAGTTCCATAAAAACCACTAAGCTGAAAGGTATAATTTATATGCATAGGATATGGTGCAGACCCACGTCGCTTCAGTCTGTGTGAGCTCATATGGGCCTTGCTCAGCTGATTCAGAGGGCCTTTTTCGCCTGCTATCCTCTATCCCCTATGATCCCCACTCCTTCTCCCTCCTCTCCTATGGGGTTCTCTGAACTACATAAATGGGGGGATTTGACGGAGTCATCCCATTTAGATCTGTGTGTTCCAAAGTCTCTGTGTATATAATGCCTGGCTGTGGGTCTCTGAATTTCTTCCCATCTACTGCAAGAAAAAAAAAAGCCTCTCTGATGATGGCTAAGTAAGGCACAAATCTACGAGTACAGCAGGATATAATTAGGAGTCATTGTATTGTTACTTTTTGCCAGTAGTATTTAGTTTTACCCTGGGTCTCGGGGCTATTTAGTCCCAGGTTCTAGGCCACCCAAGTTGTGTCGGGTATGGGTTCCCTCTTGTGAAGGAGCTCAAACCAGGCATTGGTTGGTTGCTTCCACAAGCTTTGGGTCATCATTGTCCTAGCATGCTTTGCAGGTAGGACAGAGACCAAAGGCCTTGTGGCTGGGTTGGTGTTTCCATTTCTCTTTTGGCGATCTGCAGACTATTTTCCTGTATCAAAACACTGGATCTTAAATCCTTTATCTTGATCTAAAAAGATCTGTAGATATTGAATTTCATTCAGAAATTTAGACCCAACAAGATGGGAAAGATGTTTACTTCAAGTTTGACAAATACAAATAGCCAAATCCCTGTGAATGAAACATTTATAAAACTCATGATTGTCACATGGTTCTCCCTGATGTATGTAGCTTGTTTTATTCGTGTGTAATAAAATAAATTTATACATTAAAAAAACATTGGCTCATGGGGGTAAAAGTTCTATGTAGGCATCAACTAAGTTCTGTGGGTGTTTTCTTCATCTATGGTCATTGACAGTTTTGTTGGATATAGTAGTTTGGACTGGCATCTGTGGTCTCTTAGGGTTTGCAAAACATCTATCCAGGCCCTTTTGGTTTTTATGGTCTCCGTTTAAAACTTGGGTGTGATTCTGATAGGTTTGCTACTGTATGTTACTTGGTATTTTTCCCTTGCTGTTTTCAATATTTTTTTCTTTGTTCTGTACATTTAATGTTTTGATTACTACTTGGCAGGAGGATTTTCTTCTCTGGTCTACTTTATTTGGTGCATTGAACTTTTTTTTTTTTTAGAAACAATTTAACTATTTATTATTTATTTTAATTTTTAATTTTTTACACATACATTTATATTATTTCATATATATACAATAAACTACCTATAGCAAGAAGAACCATGACACAATCACAAATTATATAAATGTTACATTCTTAATGTTTTGGCTATTTGTATTTGACAGCCTTGAAGAAAACATCTTTCCTATCTTGCTGAGTCTAAAATTCTGAATGCTAATCAATCTCCATCACATCTTGTCATAATCAACTTAAACCATCTATCTAGACCTAAAAACATCTTAACCCCTAAACAACTAAACTTCATTGTAAAATTAAACTATCTAGTCTTCAACCTCATTAGAGATTTGAGAAGGAATAAACTTGATTACCTGAGTATGCTGGGAGTGCAGGTTAGTATCTTTCCAAATGAGGAGATGACAGAGACAGTTTTTTACCTGAATACTCACCCAAAACTCTCAATTATGTTGGAGCATCTTCTTCAGCCTTCTGGTCCAATACATAAGTCCATCTCGTCCATTAGAGATTCCTCTATTGAGAATTCTGTTTAGCTCTGTATCCCATTTTTAAATTGGATTATTTGATTTGTTGGTGTTTAATTTCTTGAGTTCTTTATATATTTTGGATATTAGCCCTCTGTCAGATGTAGGGTTGGTGAAGACCTTTTCCCAGTCTGTAAGCCGCTATTATATTCTATTGGCAGTGTCCTTTGCCTTGCAAAACTTTGCAGTTTCACAAGGTCCCATGTATTAATTGTTGATCTAGTGCCTCTGCTAACAGTGCCCCATTCAGAAAGCCTTCTCCTGTGCCAATGAGGTTAAGGGTGGTTCCCGCTGTCTCTTGTATTAGGTCAGTGTAGGTTTTATAGTGAGGCCTTTGATGCATTTGGAGTTGAGTTTGTGCATGATGAGAAGTGTGGATCTATTCGTATTTTTTTCTGCATGCAGACTTCCAAAAATGTAAGTATACCAGCAATTAATTTTACATACAAGGAGTGATGAGACTCCTGGGACAGAGTTTCCTATGATATCATCTCCTCTTTGCATATTAACATGGAGTTGGGTGTAACCTCACTAAAAAAATTCATCCTAAACCATTGGTTTGTGACAGGATCATTGGGCTCATTATGTATCCCTGGCTGGATTAAAGCTTGTGGCTCTTCTGCCTACACCTCCCATATACTACTGGTATCACAGGCATGTGCCACCACATCCAGAAAACAAATGTTTTTAAACTGTCATCTATTTATAGCAATGATATGGATGTTGTCCTTTGCTTGGAGAATAAATATCAGAATATTTTACTAGGAGAAAGATGAGATAGCAAGCTAGAAAGACTTTGCTTTGCTTTGGCATCAAAGTGCCATTTCCTTTATCCACCTCTCCCTGTGGTGTTGGATTCCTGAGAGTCTCTTCCTTGTTTGTATTTGGTCTTGATAATCAGCCTTGCTTTGTGTAGTTATGTTTTTATTATTCAACCTTAAGGCTGTGTGAATCTCGTCCACTTTGCAAATATAATCAAAGGCTGAATCTAGGCCAAACTTGTACCATTCAAATATGTTTGACCTAGTTATCCCCCAACACATAGATGAGGTGATTGACAGAATTAAGTTTTCACTTTCCCAAGGTTTTCTAGTAGTATATTTATTTAGGTCTATCTGCCTAAGAATGAATCCATTCATGCTAACTCTGTTCAAGCCCTACACCTTAAATTGGCTCCATTTCTAGGTAAAGATGTTAACTATTAGCAACTAAGAAAACACAGGAATCTCCATTTTGTCAGTCTGAATATATTAACATTGCTGTCTTGAACACTTTAATGAGCTTCGTGTTATATTAACACCAGGGAACAATCTTCGGTATCGACGTAGTGTGATTTTGGTATGTCTGGGCATGACGTGGCTGCCGTGCTGTTTGTGCTGGGGTTGATAACATGCCTGTGGATTTTTATTGAACCACAGTATTTGTTATTTTCATGGTACACATGCATAGCTGTACACATTGTGTACATAGTGTGAGATTCAGATCACAATCACACACACAAAAAAATTAATTGTCTCAGTATAAGAGTTCACATTTCTCGACATCTCAACATTGATTCTCTTTTTGCCCTTCTGTTTACAGCTGTTCTAACTGCTATGACTTGATATCTCCCTGCAATTGTTGATTTGCACTTTCCAGATGTCTAGTGGGACAGAACCAATCTTCCACACAGTTGATGCCGTCTGGTGTGTCTTCTTTTAGGAAGGTCTCTTTAGTTCTTTGGCCCATCTTAACTAGATCACCTGTCTCCAGTGCTATTCAGTGCTTGAGTTCTACCTAGATTGACTATCAAACCACAGCCAAGGGAATAGTTGGCAAGTATTTTCTTCCATTTTATAGTCAGCCTCTCAGTTCTGTTATTTTCCTTTGTAACTCGTGAGTCTCTTAGTTGGTTTCCCTTTGTCTGTTTTTACATTTTTCCTCCAGGCCTTTGAGTCTCTTTCTACACTAAGGTTTTGAAGTGTTTCCCTGTATGTAACTTTGTAGTTCCTGGATTGACATTTATGTCTTTGATCCACTTTGAATGCATGGAAGAGGCCAGGGATATAGTCACTCTGCTGCGCATATCCATTTTATTCCAGAAAAGACAGTTACTTGACTGCCATGTGGATTCCTGGGATGGTTGTCAGTTATTAGCAGGTTGTACGCCTGTCATGGGAGGATGGCAGGTGGAATCCTGGGCTCTCTTTTTGATCCATTGGATTATGCATCTGCTTTTATGCTAGTGGCATATTTTTGTTGTTGTTTTGTTGTTGTTGTTGTTGTTACTACAGTTTGGTAATGTTTTCTAACATCATGTTTTTGTCCTGATTTTTTTACTTTATTGATCAATTAATTTACTTATTTATCATTTGTGAGTCCGTGTGAACTTTAGAATTTTCTATGTCTGTGAATAAAGTTACTGCTATTTTAATTCAAAGTTTTTTGTTCAACTTACAGATTGCTTTGAGCATGCCATAATTTTTACTGTGTTAATTCTTCTCCATGAACAAGAGATAGTTTCCATTTTTGTGTATGCCCTATATAATTCCTTTCATCGATATTTTATGACTTTTCATGAAAGTAGTGTTTTTACATGTCCTTTATGTATTCTTAAATATTTCAGCTCTGTAGCTCTTGTGCTGTAGGAGGTGGCTTTCTTACTCTGTTTTCAGCTAGTTTGTAATTGCTCTATTCTTGGTTTGTTATCACGATTTTGTAGCCAGTAGTTTTACTGAATTCATGTCAGTGTCCTAATAGATTAACATATTCATAATACATTTATGCTTTGACACATTTAAGTGCTAGAATTTCATGTGATTTGTTCAGTGCGCTTTGTGTGTGGGGGGGATCTTCGTTTTGGCTTTTCTTTCCAGTACATTTTCTATGGTCTTATAAAATGTCTCTTTGGTAACTCAGATACCTAACAACTGGATAATCCACTTCTGCTTTTGCCTTTTTACTTTTGACTTTCAGTTGCTTGGCTAATAGCACATATAGGGAATAAACCTCCTGGTTTGTGGGATGTGGCTGCTGTTGCTGCATTTCTGTTGCTATGTCTCTGACTCTTGCTTTTGCTGCCAGATTGAGCTATATGAGAATAGGCATGCCTCTCCTCATTATTTATGGCTGTAAATCATAAATGTTTTAAAATCAGAAGCAGCTATGTGTCTTCCCAAATACATTGGGACTGAGTATGTGGCTCCATGTTTACGAGCACTTGCTGCTCTTTCAAAGGACTCAACCTTGGTTCCCATCACCCACACCAAGAAAATTGCAAATGTCTGTAACTCCAGAAACAGGGGATCTGATACCCTCTTCTGATATATGCAGGGACTGCATGTGTGTGTGTGTGTGTGTGTGTGTGTGTGTTACACACACACACACACACACACACACACACACTCACTGGGCCCATGCAACTTCTTCCTCCTCTTTCCACTTAACTTCTGGGACAAGACTCTCCATTTGAAAATACTCTTTCTATTCTGAAGAGTGGGAAAGAAAACAGTTAAAAATTATAAAAAGTACCCCTAAGGTGTGTGCTTTATACTTTTTGATTGCTCACCCCAAAGCATTTTTTTAGCTACATACTTTTAACTGTTTAAATTACATGCTTCACAATATCTGGTCTACCAACTCCCCTGGGTATCTGGTCTACCAACTCCCCCTGAGCATCTGGTCTACCAACTCCCCGTTGTGTCTTCTTGGCTTTGCAACCCTCCATCACACACTAAGAACAAGAACTCTGAAGGTAATTACTAAGTCTGATGATTGAGGCTTCATGGGGAAAAAACAGCAAGGAATGTGATTGGTCCAGGAGAGCATCATTTCCGTGGTACTGCTGCCATCGTCTAGTGAGGGGTGTATATGCACTCTGGCTTCCTGTTGGAAGCATGTCCGCATTAGCAGATGACCACTCCTACTCATCCTAAGCCTTCTTCGGAAGTATATACAACTTTATTTTGAAGGAGTCAGTGCTCAAATTCATCTGAACAAATCCAAGTCATGCTTGAGGTAGAAGTCCACTTCTGTTTATTTTGGTTTGTTATGTATAATCATCCTGTGGGTTATCAATTCTCCACTCCTTCCTCCTGACCTCTGTCTCTAAGGAGAACATGGGTGGGATCTGCTTCTTCGCTACATTTGTCTGTAAGCCAAATCTAAAACCTCAGTCACTTTGACTATTACATAAAGTAAAATTTCATTTTAAAAATTTAAAATAAAATTAAATTTTAATTTGTATTGCCTCATTGGATGTCTGCTGTTCTGCTCTTTCACGAAAATTCAAAAACTTGATTTTTTTCTAAAATGTGTCCTTTTGTATTACTTCCAACCCATTTTCCACTTTTTAATTTTCTTTTTTTAACTTTACGGCAATTGTAACCCCTACACACTCCAACTCCTCTCATGTAGACGCCCATTCTCCATCAAATGCTTGACCTTTTTTTGCATGCATGTACACACACACAAACACATGCACACACACACCATCTGCTAAGTCCATTTGTTCTTGCCCATATGTATACAGGTTTAAGGCTGATTACTTGGGATTGCATAAGCTATCAGGGACTCATTTTTAGAGAAGACTTGTATTGCAGATCTACTTTTTTGTATAATAAATCCATTAGTTCATTAATTTTTTTGTAAGAATCATGAAGTCATGATTTTGGTCTCCTCAGTGAGATCAGTACGGAGTCTGGATTTGGGACTTTTTTGTTTGTTTGTTTAGTAAATGGAAATAGTCAAGGCTTTGGATATGGTTTGAGAAATCAGGTCACTAAAAGCCACTATTTTCATCAGGAAACTAGGACCAACCAAGACATTGAGGACTTCATTGTCAGGTAATTGACAAATGTTCTTGCTAATGGTTGCATACGCAGGCCTCTTTCCTTCTTGACATCCCCCAAGCTTGCCTCTGCCACCATTCTGATTGTACATGTCTGAAATATCTCTGACTTGGCACGCACTCGTTCTAACTTCACATTTGAACATGACAACTTATTAATAGATTAGAAAGCCTACTGACTTGAGTTTTTATTTTCTTATCTGTATGTGAGAATAATAATATAAAGCTAATACTGCTTGAGACAGAATAGATAATTAATGTGAAAGAGCACACTATCTGCTGTGTCATTGGCATTTAATGGAACTTCAATTCTTTTCCTGCTAGTAAAGTTACTTTCAGGATGTTGTCCCCGAAGCTTTGCAGAGAATTATAAATTATTTTTGATTGCAAATGATTTGACTGCTTATTAAATAACAGTGATATTGGCCTGATAAATTCAAAGATTTTTTTCCTTTATGCTTGGTCAAATTTTAAGATAAATTTTGGAATGAAGATGCCTTTGTAGAATCATGGCTTTACTACTAGACAGTTATAGGGTCTGGAGAAGTCAGTTTTCTTGATGGTAATATTTGGAGGGTTCCTTAAAAGTCTTAATGAAAAATTCAGAGAGTAGAATCAAACATGACCTGCACTGCCTGCTACTGAGTTCAGTTTTCAATAAATACTAGTTGTCAGGCTTTTTTTTTTTTACAACTTCAGGTTATTGAGCTTTCATATGCTTTATTATAATTAGAAGAGACACTCCTAAATCTTCCTACCGACTCCAGAATAAACACAACACACACACACACACACACACACACACACACTTTTTATAAGATTCATTTATTTTATGTGTGAGTGCTCTATCTGCATGTACACCTACAGGCCAGAAGAAAGCCTCAGATCACAGATGATTGTAAGCCGCCATGTGGTTGCAGGGAACAGAACTCAGGGCTCCTGGAAGAGCAGACAGTGTTCTTAACCACTGAGCCATCTCTCTAGGCTCCCCGCGCTCCAGAATAATCTCTTCGAGATTAAATGTCAACAACTGATAACTTCCGTTTCTCTAATAAACCAAGACAAGCCAACGTTTTCACAGAGAAAGGCTAGAGTGGTGCTAGACGGATGTCCTAGTTATGATCAGACACACTTCAGTTACCAAGCGCAGATGCAGCAGGAATCCTGAAGAGATGGGCAGGTAAGTTTGTGATGGCATACTGCCCTCCCAGGGATCAAGGGAGTTTAGACTTCAGGGTTAATGGGAGTTACATGGGAGGACCATTCTTCTTGATAAGATTTGAAGGCAAGGATACTCACAGGTTTTCATAAGCTTTTCCATGGAAAGACAAAGAAAGTTAAGGTTGTGGAAATCTTTGGTGGATTTTCTGTTTTGAGTAAGTCACAACCGGGAAAGCAAACGGCAAAGGATACATTCTAAGAAAAACACTTGACTCGCATAACATGAGCAAAACTTTGAAAGTAGCTGCCACATGTGCAGCATTCTCCCGGCAAGGAGAAAAATCACTCTTAGATTGAAATTCAGATTCACAGGAAGCAAGTTATGGGAAACATAGATGTGTTTGATAATTCACAGCCTCCTGCGGTTCCAGTCTGCGGCTTCAGTGCCCTCTTCTCTCCTCTGAAGACACCTGCACTAATGTACACATATACAGAAAATAAAAAAAATAGAAAAAAAAAACTTTTACGAACAATGCACTTCCAACTTCCATTGCTTAATTCTCACTTTCAATCTTCACATATTAATTTTTATTAATTTCTTTATTAATTTATTCTTGTTACATCTCAATGGTTATCCCATTCCTTCTAGCCTCCCATTCTTCTCTCACTCCCATTTGCCCTTATTCCCCTCCCCTGTGACTGTTCCTGAGGGGCATTACCTCCCCCTGTATATGCTCATAGGGTATCAAGTCTCTTCTTGGTAACCTGCTGTTCTTCCTCTGAGTGCCACCAGGTCTCCCCCTCCATGGGACATGGTCAAATGTGAGGCACCAGAGTACGTGAGAAAGTCGTATCACACTCTCCACTCAACTGTGGAGAATGTCCTGTCCATTGGCTAGATCTGGGTAGGGGTTTAAAGTTTATCGCCTGTATTGTCCTTGGCTGGTGCCTTAGTTTGAGATGGACCCCTGGGCCCAAATCTGCCTACTCATAAGTTTCTACTTGTAGGTTTTCTAGGACCCTCTGGATCCTTCTATTTTGCTTATTCTCTCATGCTTCTCTCATCTAGAGTCCCAATAGGATGTCCTCCCCTCTGTCCCAGTTTCCTAGTAAGTGAAGGCTTTCGTGAGACATGCCCCTTGGGCTAGTATGCAAATATAAGTGAGTATATACCATTTGATTCTTTCTGCTTCTGGATTAACTCACTCATTATGATCATTTCTAGCTCAGTCCATTTATCCACAAATTTCGGGAATTCCTTGTTTTTAATAGCTAAGTAGTATTCCATAGTGTATAGTACCACAGTTTCTTTATCCATTCTTTTATGATGGACCACTTAGAACTGCTTTCCATGTTCTGGCTATATGAATAGGCTGCTATGAACATGGTTGAGCAAATGTTTTTGTTGTGTGCTGGAGCTTCTTCTGGGTATATTCCAAGGAGTGGAACAGCTGGGTCTTGAGGAAGCCCTATTCCCTTTTTTCTGATATAGCACCAGACAGATTTCCAAAGTGGCTGTACTAATTTACATTCCCACCAGCAATGAAGGAGTGTTCCTCTCTCCCCACATCCTCGCCAGCATGTGGTGTCGCTTGAATTTTGATCTTAGCCATTCTGATGGGTGTAAGATGGAATCTCTGAGTTGTTTTGATTTGCATTTCCCTGATGACTAAGGAGGTTGAGCATTTCTTTAAGTGTTTCTCAGCTATTTGATATTCCTCTGTTGCAAATTCTCTGTTTAGTTCCAAGCCCCATTTCTCAATTGGGTTATTTGGTTTGGTGGTGTTTAGTTTCTTGAGTTCTTTATATATTTTGGATATTAGACCTTTGTCAGATGTAGGGTTGGTGAAGATTTTTTCCCAGTCTGTAGGCTGTCACTTTGTTCTCTTGACAGTGTCCCCTGCCTTACAGAAGCTTCTCAGCCTCATGAGGTCCCATTTATTCATCGTTGACATTAAGGCCTGTGCCGTTGGTGTTCTCTTCAAGAAGTTGTCTCCTGTGCCAATATGTTCCAGGCTCTTCACCACTTTTTTCCTCTAAGTGACTTAGTGTCTCTGGTTTTATGTTGAGGTCTTTAATCCACTTGGATTTGAGTTTTGTGCAAGGGGACAAATATGGGTCCAGTTGCATTTTTTACATATAGACCTCCAGTTAGACCAGCACCATTTGTTGAAGATGCTATCATTTTTCCATTGAATGGATTTGGCTTCTTTGTCGAAAATCAAGTGATCGTATATGTGTGGATTCATATCTGGATCTTTGATTTGATTCCACTGTTCACCCAGCTTGTTGCTGTGCCAGTACCAAGCTGTTTTAATTACTATTGCTTTATAGTACAGTTTGAGATCAGGTATGGAGATTCCTCCGGAGCACGTTTTATTGTACAAGATTGTTTTAGCTATTCTGGGTTTTTGTTTTTCCATATGAAGTTCAGAATTGAATTTTCAATGTCTTTAAAAAATTGTGTAGGTATTTTGATTGGGATTGCATTGAATCTGTAGATTGCTTTTGGTAGGATGGCCATTTTTACTATGTTAATTCTCCCGATTCATGAGCATGGAAGACCATTCCATCTTCTCAGGTCATCTTCAATCTCTTTCTTCAGAGTTTTGAAATTTCTTTCAAACAAGTCCTTCACTTGCTTAGTTAGAGTAACTCCTAAATATTTTATATTGCTGTGGCTAATGTGAAGGTGTTGTGTTTTTCCTAATTTCTTCCTCTGCAAGCTTGTCATTTATGTATAGGAAGGCTACAGACTTTTTTTGAGTTAATTCTTGTATCCAGCAATTACTGAAGGTGTTTATCAGCTGTAGGAGTTCTTTGGTGGAATTTTGAGGGTCACTTATATACACTATCACATCATCTGCAAATAGAGATAATTTGACATCCTCCTTTCCATTTGGATACCCTTGATCTCCTTTTGTTGTCTTATTGCTCTGGCTAGGAAATTGAGTATATATGAAGAGATATGGAGAGAGTGGGCCAGCCTTGTCTTGTTCCTGATTTTAGAAGAATTTCCTTGAGTATCTCACCATTTACTTTGATATTGGCTATTGGTTTGCTGTATATAGCCTTTATTATCTTGAGGAAAGTACCTTATATCCCCGATCTCTCTAAAACTTTAAACATGAATGGGTGTTGGATTTTATCAAATGCTTTCTCTACACTAAAGAGATGATCATGTGGTTTTTTATTTTCAGTTTGTTTATATGGTGGATTACATTGATGGATTTCTGTATATTCAACCATCCCTGCATGCCTGGAATGAAGCCTACTTGGTCATGATGAATGATAATCTTTGATGTGTTCTTGTATTCGTTTTGCAAGTATTTATTTAGTATTTTGCATCGATGTTCATAAGAGAAATTGGTCTGAAATTCTCTTTTTTTGTTAAGCCTTTGTGAGGTTTAGGTATCAATGAGACTATGGCCTCATAGAATGAATTTGGTAATGTTCCATCTATTTCTATCTTTGAGTAGCTTGAATAGTATCGGTTATTAGCTCGCCATGAAGGTCTGGTAGAATGTTGCATTGAAACAATCTGGCCCTGGCTCTTTTTTGGTTGGGAGACTATCAATGATTGCTTCTATTTCTGTAGGGCAAATGGGACTATTTAGCTTGTTTATCTGTTCTTCACTCAACTTTGGCAAGTGAAATTGATCAAGAAAATGGTCCCTTTCCCTTAGATTTTCAAATTTTGGGCATATATGCCTTCAAAGTAGGATCTTAAAATTCTTTGTATTTCTTCAGCGTTTGTTGTTATGTCTCCCTTTTCATTTATGATTTTGTTGATTTCAAGACTGTCTCTCTGCCTTTCAGTTAGTTTGGCTAACGGTCTGTCTATTTTGTTGATTTTCTCAAAGGACCAGCTCTTGGTTTTGTTGATTCTTTGGACTGTCTTCTTAGTTTCTAATTTGTTAATTTTAGCCCTGAGTTTGATTATTTCCAGACGTCTACTCCTTTTGGGTGTTTCTGCTTTTTTTTTCTAGGGCTTCCAGTTGTGTCATTAAGATGCTTATGTGCGATGTGTCAATTTCTTTTTAAAGGCACTTAGTGCTATGAATTTTCCTCTTAGCACTTCCTTCAATGTATCCCACAAATTTGGGTATGTTGTTCCTTTATTTTCATTGAATTTCAGAAACTCCTTGATTTCTTTCTTTATTTCTTCCCTGACCCAGGTGTCATTTAGCAGAGTGTTGTTTAGTTTCCACGTACGTGTAGGTTTTTTTTGTTATTTCTGTTGTTGTTGAATTGCAGCCTAAGAGCATGGTGATCTGATAGGATTCAAGGTATTATTTCAATCCTCTTGTATCTATTGAAACTTGCCTTGTGACCTACGATGTGATCGATTTTGGAGAAGGTTCCATGGGGTGCAGAGAAGAAGGTATATTCTTTCTTGTTTAGGTGAAAGGTTCTATAGATATCTGTTAGATTCATTTGACCCATGGCATTGGTTAATGATGTTATTTCTCGGCTTAGTTTCTGTTTCAATGGCTTATCCTTCAGTGAGAGTGGGGTATTGATGTCTCCCACTATTATTGTGTGGGGATCGATGTGTGGTTTAAGCTTTTTCAACAGATCTTTTGCAAATGTGGGTGCCCTTGTATTGGGAGCATAGATGTTCAGAATTGTGATGTCATCTTGGTTGACTTTACCTTTGATGAGTATGAAGTGTCCTTCCTCATCCCTTTTGATTAATTTTGGTTGAAAGTTCTATTTTGTTTGATACTAAAATGGCTACGCCCTGCTTGCTTCTTGTGACCATTTGCTTGGAATATTTTCCAACCTTTTACCCTGAAGTAATGCCTATCATTATGGGTGAGATGTGTTTCTTGAATGCAGAAGAATGTTGGATCTTGTTTTTGCACCCATTCAGTTAGTCTGTGTCTTTTTATTGGAGAATTGAGGCCATGATGTTGAGAGATATTAATGACCAGTGACTATTTAAGAGTCTTAATTTTGATGTTGTTTCCAGTCGAGCATTTGTGTAGTTGTGTTTTTGCCATGGTATAGTTATCTATTTCCTGAGTAGTTTTGGTTGTAGCTTGACCCTTTGGGATAGAGTTTTCCTTCTAGTACCTTCTGTATAGCTGGATTTGTGGATAGGTACTGTTTGAATTTGGTTTTGTCGTGGAATATTTTGTTTTCTCCATCAATGGTTATTGATAGTTTTGCTGGGTAGAGTAGTCTGGCCTGTCATCTGTGGTCTCTTAGGGTTTGCAGGATCTCTGTCCAGGCCCTTCTCACTTTTATGGTCTCTGCTGAGAAGTCAGGTGTAATTCTGATTGGTTTGCCATTAAATGTTATTTGGCCCTTTTCCCTTGCAGGTTTTAATATTTTTCTTTGTTCTGTATGTTTTGTGTTTTGATTATTATGTGATGGCAGTTTAGTTTTCTCTTTCTGGTCAATTCTATTTGGTTGTTCTATAGGCCTCTTGTATGTTTATAGGCATCTCTTTCTTTTAAATTGGGAAATTTCTTCTATGATTTTGTTTGAGAATTAGTTTCTGGGCCTTGGAGTCTTATATCTTCTCTTTCTTCAATGCCTATTATCCTCAGATTTCTTCTTTCATGGTTGTCCTTAATCTCTTGGATGTTTTGTGTCAGGAGTTTTCCAGATTTGGCATTTTATTTAATGGTTGCTTCAAGATCTGTGATTGTATCTTCTAGACCTGAGATTCGTTCTTCCATCTCTTGGATTCTGTTAGAAAAGCTCACCTCTGTATTGCTCGCCTTCTTCTCTATGTCTCACGTTCTCGTTTTTCTTCTGTCCGTGTGTTTATCATTGAATCCATTTTCATTTTCAGATCTTGAACTGATTTTTTTATTTCTTTCATCTGATTGTTTGTATATTCCTGAGTTTCTTCCATTGCCTCTTTATAGGTCTTCAGAGCTTGAACCGTTTTATTTATTTCTTTTATCTGGTTGTTTGCATTTATGTGCAGTTTTTCCAGTTCCACTCTATGTGCTTCTTTTATGTCTCTCACCTGTTTGGCTGCGTCTTCCTGCATTTGATTAAGAATTTTTGTTTCCTCCATTATCATCCTCATTACTAAGGATTTGAGGTCATTTTCTTGTATTTACATTGTATTTGAGTTCTCTGGGTTATTTTCTTTGGGATAGCTGGAAACTGGAGACGTCATGTTGTTTTGGGTTTTTTTGCGTATGCTTCTACACTGTCCTTTAGACATCTTGCCGTCTTTGTTTTTGTTGGGTAGCTTCCAGAGTTGGATGGAGGGAGTCTGATGATAGAGTCACTTGTTTTTTCACGATTTCCCTAGGCTGGAAGCTCTGATTCTCTACTGGTGTGGATGGTAGGAGGTTAGCGCTGTCGTTTTGGACTGTCACAGCCAGTGATCCTCAGCTCCCCTGTGCTGTGAGTCCTGCAATCGTTCTGGGTCTCTGAATGAGCCTTGAGTCAGGCCAAGGTATCCATAGCCTTCTGTGTCCCCTACCAAGTCCAGTCAGGGACACTGGGCCCAAACCACGTGCCGAGCTCAGCTAGATTCTCAGGGCCTGAACTGTCTGCAGAGCACTGCTAGGGATTTTGGGCCCAAAATGCACACAGGGTCCAGCCAGGATTTTTGGGCTGGGACTGCACACCAAGCTCAGCTATGGGCTTTGGCCCAAAGTGCATGCTGTGGTCAGTTATTGACCCAGGGCCCGAACTGTCCGCCAAGCTCAGCCAGGAATTCTGGATTCAAACTGCACACTGTATCCCACCAGAGTCTTAGAACCAGGACTGTGCCAAAAGCTCAGCTAGAGTCTCTGGGCCCAATCTGTCTGCCAAGCACAGTTTAGGGATTCTGGCCCCAAACTGCACGCCGATCTCCACTCGAGTCTCCGGGGCGGAATTGTGCACCGAGCTCAGCCAGGGACTCTGGACTCACACTGCGCGCTGAATTAAGCCCGGGACTCTGGGCCTAAACTGCGTGGATAGTCCAGCCAGAGTCTTAGGGCCACCGAGCCTGTGCGCATAGCTCAGCTAGAATCTCTGGGCCCAATCTGCCTGGCAAGTCCAGCTAGGGCCTCTGGGCTGAATCTGTGTGCTGACCTCATCCTGCATCAGCGCCCCAGAACTGCGTGCCGAGCTGAGCTAGTGTCTCAGGCAGAACTGCTTGCTGAGCTGAGCCAGGTCCTCCAGTGGAGCTGAGCGCTCCGCCCTGCCTGTGTCACAGCAGGAGAACCGTGGCTGTGCTGAGCCAGTGCCTCTGGTGGAACTGAGTGCTCGGCCCAGCCTGGGTCACAGCAGGAGAACTGCGGCTGCGCTGAGCTAGCGCCGCTGGTGGAACTGAGCGCTCCACCCAGACTGCGTCACAGCAGGGGAGCTGCTGCTGAGCTAGCGCCTCTCACATATTAATTTTTAAATGCTTATTTATATACATGTGTGTGTTGCCTGCATGTAGGTGGTCTACATGGGTACACTGGTCTGGGGCATCCAGGAAAGGGTGTTAGAAATACCCAGAACTAGAGTTCAGATGGATGCAACCCCACATGTGAGTCCTAGGTATGGAACTTTGGTCCTCTACAACAGCAGTAAGTGCTCTTAACCACTTTGCTACCTCTAGGGTCCCCCATATATCAATTTTTAAGTAATTATTTAACATTTATTTGGTAGAGGCTGAGTTCATAGGTCACTGGATGAGTGTCAAATCATAAGAGTCAGTCCTTTACTTCTATGTGTATATCCTGAGGCTTGAACTCAGATCATTAGGTTCCCAAGAGTGGACACCTGTACCCAATCATCAGCCCTGTATGTTAAATTTTATTCTTCAACATCTTCTGCCTCCATTCAAGCATCCCACTATTTCACATTTCACTTTTATACTGGATTAGTTCCTGGTTAATTTATGCCTACTGTGGATATGCACATAGCTGGATGTTTTTAGCAAGCCCAAGATAATCCCTCCAGCAAATGTCCTTACTTGGGGACGTTTGTTTTCCTGGCGTTATTGATTGCCTTGCTCCTTCCCTTGCTTAATTTTCATGCCTCTGATAATTATTTCCTACATGGACCATTAGACTTCTCAGAACACTCTCATTATTTTCTAAGCACGTAGACCTTTAAGGTATCACTGCAGAGTCCTTGGAGTCTGCACACCGCTCATGTTACCCAGAGGTCATTGCTCCGGACACTTGCTGTCCCCATACCATTTCTCTTTCTGTCACTACCTGGAAACTGTTCAGACCTTCACTGTCCCTCTATGGTCCCTAGGTTCTCTCTGTTGGGTTTGTCTCCTGGAGGTTAGTAACCTTCAGAACAAATCTTTCAGAGAGTCACTTTTTAGTGTCTTTTTCACCTCAGAGGGTGTTTTTTAATGAATGTATTTATATTTACATGTGTGTATTGATGGATGCATGTGCTCCTGCAGTGTACGTGCATATACGTATGAAATAGAGGCCAGACGCCAATGTCAGCTGTCTACCCTCAGTGGTAGCCCACCATCTTCTTTGAAAATGAGCATTTCACTGAAACTGGAACCCACTAATTTGGCGAGACTTATTTGCCTGGTGAACTTCATGGATACATCTGCCTCCACTCTCCCAGCTCTAGAATTTCAGGCACCTGATGGTGCCTTGCCTACCTTTTATGCAGTGCTGGGGATCCAAACTCAAGTTCCCCAGCCTGCATGGCGTGCAGTTTAGCACTGAGCCATCTCCCCAGCCCCTTTCTTGGAGAATACTTATAGTTTCATACATCTTGGTCTCTGATAACTTTCTGGAAATGAACTTAAGACCAAACTTGTTGTTTTTATTAAGAGTATAAAGACAGGTGAAAGCTTATCCAAATAGCTTATATGTTAGATATCAACAATAATTATTCTTGAAAGTTCTTAGGTAATTTTTTTCTCTACACATTTCTCTGCTCTTTCCTGCATTTCTAAAAACTTGAGGTTGGCTTTTGAGAATTGACCTCCAGCTTCCTATTTGTCATTTCCCGTCGTTTTATTTGTTTATTTTAGATGTTGTTTTACTTGGGAGCAATTTTCTGATTCCTGTCTTTCAATACTTTATAGCTTTATATCAGCTTCTAAAATTTAATATCCTGGAGTTATTTCTCATTTATGATTCGTTTTGTAGCATCTCATCCATGTTCCTGCGGTGATGGAATTTCTAATCTGTAATGAGTTACAGTTATAATTCACTTTCATTCCACTTCGTGACTGCTCCCTTTTGACAGATCCTTCTACCGTTTGGTTGTGTTCACCTGCCGCCTTGGCTCTGGGTTCCCGCTGCTTGGCAATCACTGCCTCTTGTTCATATATAAGCCTGAGGCACTGGGAAGATTATTAGAAACTCTGGGTATTTGATGGAGTTAATAACTGATGGATTGGGAATTGAGGCAAGCCTAAATTAGGGTGCATATGTGAGTGCATATGCATGCATGTGCATGAGTGCATGCGTGAGTGCGTGCGTGCGTGTGTGTGTGTGTGTGTGTGTGTGTGTGTCTGTCTGTCTGTCTGTCTGTCAAAGTATTCATCAGGCTGTCTTGTCTCTCATCCTCTTTTCTGTGTCTTGAAGAAAAGCGTCATTTTCCACCGTATACCACAGTGCCACACCTGCCCTGTAGTTCTAAAGCAGAGTGGGCAAGGGGACTGGTAAGTTAACAATTCCTACACAGGATTTCACTTTACTGCTTTTTATCTCGTTTTCTATGCTTTCTCTGAAGTTTTGCATCCATACTGTCTCAAGTTCAATTCTTCATGAGAATAAATGTTGGGGCTCTTCCCTGAGGCTGGAACAGCTTAACCATAATGAGGAAAATGGCACATGGAAGTCCAGATAGTATGCTTAAATGGGTGATCTTTTGATTACGTTCCTTCTCTTTCCCTGTGTTCATAGCACTTGCCCTGGTACCCAGCATGGAGACCCATTGTCAAGGTGCCTGTAATATGAATTAATTTTACTTTTTTGCACTAACTCCCCACCATTGGCTTCCTCCTATTGTGCCCTTCATTTTGAGGGTTTTTAAATATTTTAATCTTTTAGTATATTACTGATATCACCAAACAGAGAAAAATATATATCTAGTTCACTGCATTTAAATGGAATTTTCATGGTGCGCCTGAAGCCCTGGTGAGTCAAGCACAATAATAGGTTGTATTAACATTTATGTTGCTCTGATGAAACACCATGACCAAGAGAAGTTATAGATGCATTTATTGGAGCTTATGGTTCAGCGGGCTAGAGTCCATACTGGTGAGTACAGGATGGCAGCAAGTGAGAGGCATAGTGGTTAGAACAGGAAGCTGAAGCTGTGTCCTTCCATCTTGAGATCACAGAAGGAAGGGGAGTGAGAAGAGGGAGGGAGGGAGGGAAGGAGGGAGGGAAGGAGGGAGGGAGGGAGACAGAAAGAGGCATGGAATTTAATTGCTGAAGGCCACGCAGGTGACATACTTTGTACAGCCATCCTGTGCCACCTAAACCTCCCCAACTGGGAACCAAATGTTCAAATGCCCAATATTTACTATTCAAACCGCATTTCCTGGCAGCGGTAGAGGCAACAGGTGGAGGCTGTGACTGTTAGTGTTGAAGTGAGGGGTTTTTGACCAGACCACTTAGAGAAACAAATAGGATAATTGTATAAAAGCAAACAACATGAAGGACACAGCTGGAATAGTTTCATGACTTTTTACTGAAGTGGATAGGAACCAAGCACTGACTGACATGATCAGCAAAGTGAGCAGAGGAGGAAGAGGGATCAACTTACTGTATTTCAGACAGCGGGGGCTCAACAGCTTGCTAGTTCTTTTCCTTTTAGAGGCTGGAGGCTGGTGGTTGCCATGCCACATGTGTCAGAACCGTCCTCAGGGCTGGTACTATAATGAGCCCCTGTGAGACAGCCTTCCTAGAGACCCTGACTCATCACCTGGATTTAAGAACTGCTGTTGCTCCTATTGGCCGTGTCCACCTTATTGAAGACTAGGAAAGAGTTACCAGAACTCCGGGGCTCCTGTGTGTGGATGCAGGGAATAATACTATATAGAGGGCTCTGGCATTTGGGCTCATCAGAGTACATGAATTTTTCTTATAAAAATAGATTATTACTGATTCTCAAGTCATCTTGAAGAGGATAAATATAAAAGCAAGAATTCAAGTTGCCCCCCCCGTGACCACTTACCTCTTCCAAACCTGAAAATAATTCATATCAAGAAAGAATATCTTCAGTTGGCTTTTCAAAGTGATGGAGACTTGAGTTTGCCTAGAGTGCCTTGCGTTGCGCTTGTGTGGGGCAGAGGCTGTGTGGAGCATCACTTCATAGCGCTCTCCACCCTGTCCTTGTTCTTTGGTTTCACTGGGATGTAGTCTCCCCTCCTCCCTCACCTACATTAACTTTACTCTGTTTCTTGCGCCATTCTTAGCATCTTCCTCATCAGATCGCTTTTCCCACTCATTCCTTTCTTCACTCCTTACTCCTCAAAGTCATTTCTCAGATCCCAGAACACCAGAGTTTAAACTGACCCAAACAGTAAATCAGACAGTAGGTTAAGGCTGGTTATGTTGGACTATGGTCACAGAACCAAAGAGGAGTTTCAGCAATGCATTGGGCCAGGCAAAACAGCATATGTGCTTTGTTTCTTCATTTTCAGACTAAAATTCAATTCAAAAAGCAGTAGCTAGGATGGGAATTTCTTTTCTTGTGTGCCTCCCTGCTCTGTGTAACTATGGCTGTTTTAATGTGAAACTGAATTCCAGAAAATATAAATTTTACAGACTGGTTTCTTTCACAGTTAATATGCAGTAAGCATTATTTGGCCATCCTGAAATTAAATATTTAGGCAATATTTTAAAAATCGCAAATGCTTTATTTAGAAAACTGAACTTAATTGTTTTGTTTTGTTTTCTTTTTAAAATACATTTATTTATTTTTTTTATTTTAATTTTTTATTAATTTATTCTTGTTACATCTCAATGGTTATCCCATCCCTTGTCTCCTCCCAGTTTCCCCTTATTCGCCTTCCCTATGACTGTTCCTGAGGGGGACTTCCTCCCCCTGTATATGCTCATAGGGTATTAATTGTAATTAAAAGAAAATTATGACTAATATTCTTTATAAGGATCATTATTATACAGATATGTGTATAAACACATGACTTGCAGGATTCAGGAAGAGGCTGTCAGACACCCTGGATATGGGGTTGTAATCAGGTGTAAGATGTCGACCATGGGCTCTGGAAAGCTGCATTTAGGTTCTCCTCCAGGATCAGTATGGGCTCTCACCCACTGAGCCAGCCCCTTCATGCTTTCAGTAGTGTTCTTTATTTTAGTCTTAATGCGTGTTATAAGTGTGCCTATCCTTTATATAGTAATCTACCAAATAAGTCAATAGTACACAGCTGAAAAATAAGGACCAGAAGGGAGGGGGAAGGCTCTAACAAGGGATATAGCTAAGAGCCTAAATGCTGCCTTATCCTCTCTAAGACCCTAGGTTTAATCCCGAGTAATTTAGAGAGGAACAAAAATCGAAAAGTCTTTAACATTTAAGACTAATATTTTTAGTGTGAATGTCTTCACTCACACAGCCATGTCTACTGCTCTAAACAGGAACCGTAGCTGGGTTTTGCACATGCTTGAATTATCTTCCTGTGTTGTTAATAGACACAAATGTTTGCCAAGCATGAATTGGAATGTAGTATGTAAAAGAAATATGGCAGCTGTCTTCTCATCCTTTAAGGAACTAGAGCCGGCAGGAGATACAGCAAATGACACAGGCTTTAAATTTTATGGTGCAACCTCAGGAGCCAGCGAGAGTAGGGGCTCGACTGGCTTTGGTGCTGCAGTTTCCCCTCAGAATGAGTCTCAGCTACTAGTTCAAGGGGAATCAGTGTGATAGATGATGGCGCAGGCAGATTGAGGGAGGCCAGCTTTGATATGAACAGCATCCTCCGGTTTACCTTGGGATGGTTTTGCTATCTACTTAAGGAGAATAAGAATGAATGAGATCGTCCTTCCTGCTCCATTTATTTCCATCCTAGGATGAAATCAAGAGAAACGCCCTTTAAAGTGAAAATTCCCACTGAAAGGCTAGAGTTGGAATTTTGAGGGGATTTAGACTGTAGTCATTTGTTCTAAATGTTCCCAAAACTGATCTTAGCTGAGGCAAAATGGAAATGGTTTATGTGACTTGGAGACTGAGGTGCATAAAAAACCAAAACAATACTTTGGAGGGGGAAAAAATCCTGTGACCTTGAGTCCATGGTCTATAAAATGGGGAGAAAAGGAAACAGGAAAGTTTTAAAGTAAGAAAAAAATATATAAAGATTAACCGGCTTTTATTTTGTTTGGGAGAAATGTCTGTTTTCTTTGTGGAACACTAGCAAGTATTTGGAGATAATGGCATGGTACCGATATTCTCTCTGAAATACATATATTTTACTAAATAGCAATTTTCAAACCATAGCAATACAATAATTGCCTTAAAAAATTATGGTGTTGTAGTAGGTTTGAATTTCTAGCCTCAAATCACAGAACGATGCTTTGACTTTTAAAAGCCGTAGTGTACAGATTTCTCTGTAGGGCCAGTTAGGGATAAGTGGCTTGCCTTTTTCTGCCATGTGGCTTATTTACTCCACCCTTATTATGTTGTTTGGAAGACAGGAGAAGGAGACTAAAGAGCCGGCTGAATTCCTCGCTATTGGGAAGGCCACAGACTCAGGCTGCTCCTCAAACAGAAGCGCTTGCACACTCAGAGGCAGGGAGGGCATCCTCTGTGCCTGTTCCCTGCGAGGGCGATTTCTTTGGACAGCCTCAGCACAGAGTTGCTTCTCTCCTCTTTTCTAAGACAAGGTCTCTGTAGGAAGCCCTGGTGACTGAAACTCAATATGTAGATGAGGCTGACCTCACACACAGAGATACCCCTGCCTCTGCCTCCTGGGTGCTTGCGTTCAAAGTGTGCACCACCACACCCAACAGGGTAGTAGTTTCTGACAGAGTCAATGAAGTAAAAAACTGGAATCTGGACACGTACTTCCACTCCCTTTCACCTGCTGTGGTGGTCATGTTTTCCATACCCATCAACAGGGAAGATCTACCCACCGTCACTTTCTCCAACCCTGGCTACCTTTTGCATAGACAGATGTTTCTTAGAGTCACTGATGGCTTTATCTGTAGTGGTCTTAGTCTCCAGCTCATGTTTTATAAAAATAAAAGTAAGCCACGCAGTGCAACTGCTCTGTAACCATAGCTGAGCTTTTTACAAATCTCTCTCACACACATAACACTGAGCCACACACATCACATACCTGTTTGTATGTGTGGCATGTATGCGTGTATCTTCATAGATGTGTAGGTTCATAAGCATATGTGGGTATACTAACACATGTGTGTACATGGATATGGGGTTAGAAGTCGACCCAACATTCACCAACTCATCTGGACTGGCTTCCGAGAGAGTGTCAGCAGATGGGCAGTGGGGATCTAGACTCAGGTCCTATGTTTGGGTGGCAACTGAGTCATCTTCCTAGACCCCCAAAGTGTTTTTTAGTACTTTCTTCATCCTGAAAAAAATTCTCCTTATAAACTACATGTATAGTGATGCTTTTTTAAAAATAGTTTTTCCAGGCAGGGTCTCTCTGTGTTATCTTGGTTGTCCTGGAGTCACTTTGTAGACCAGGCTGGCCTCAAACTCGCAGCGATCCACCTGCCTCTGTGCTTGTATTAAATCTCTGTGCCACCACACCAGGCTGACAGTGCTGCTTAATGAGAAGGGAAATGACTAAGAACAAAGGTGAGCTGCAACCTGTGGGGTGGGGGTCAGCGCTTGTGGAGCTCACCCCCCAGAATAGACTTTCAAAAGCCTTTTCCCTGTCACACTTACTCTAAATGAAGAAAAGGGATTAAAATGTTATCTTCAGGGTGGCCATCATGATGTCAGGCCTGATGACCTGAGTCCTATCCTCAGGACTGTCCTGGTGAAAGAAGAAAACAGACTCCATGTTGTCCTCTCACCTGTATGCGTGTACTATGTGTCATCCCCTCACCAAACAAATAAATGCACTTTAAAAGATGTTAGAAAACAAATTACTATCTGAGGTATGGTTACATGCATATTTAATAGACAATTTCTTGCCTCACCTAAGAAATACTTTGGAGAACAAATGGTTTCCAAAGATGCTTTACCAGGAAGAGCCTGGAAAAATAATGTGATGGAATTCCTGGGGTGGAATGGGACATGAATATAAAATCGAGTTCTGTGTTCAGTGCATAAACCTAGAAGTGAGATTTCTGTCTTTGTTGAGAACACTTGTCAGGGAAATATTGTAGGAGAAAAAACAGTGCTTTTCTGGTAGTTGCTTTCAAATTGATTAAAAAGAGGGTTCCGCTCCATAAGAAAAATGTATCGTATGCTCTGTGGGCGTTATTGCCCCAGCTGTGGCGCCTTTTGTAACAATTAACGGTTATTAGTTTTCCAGATCATCAAGCCAGAACAAGCAGTAGGAATAAAAGTTTTCTGGTTTTTCTTCCTCACCAGCTAAAGGGTCCAATAAAATCCCTCCCTTAGTGTCCCCACTGCTTGAACAGAAGTATGCATGTATACACACACACACACACACACACACACACACACACACACACACACACACACACACACACACATACACACACACACACTCAAAAGCTGGCCAAGGCAGAAAGGATGTAGAACTTGGTCCTTCCTCCTCCCAGTGCAGACCTAAGTGATGGCTTTTGAGGCTTCATACACGTGGTCCATTTCTCCAGTGATAACTGCTCATTTAGAAGATGGCAGCTGAGGTTAAGCAGCCCAATTGTCATCCTTGCCCATTCATGGTGAGTGCTATTCTCCTAACCAGCACAAGGTGCAATACTAACATTTTTCAAAAAGCGAATTCTACTTTCTCCATCCTCTGAATCAACACCAGAACTGTCCTGCTGACAAATCAAACATATTGTCTTATTTCCGTCTGGATGCTGAGAGGCACATCATCCTGTTCGTATGGTTAAGAGGGATGAATGACATAAATTATTAACCCCACAGATCTTCGGTTACAGCTTCCCACAGTTTTGAGAATTCTACAAACATTAAATGAGTTAAATGTATTAGCCAAATAATAAGGGTAACCACACAACAATCCACAGACCTAAAGAAACTAAATAACAAGGAGGACCCTAGGGAGGATGCTTAATGCTCATTCAGAAGGGCAAATACAATAGACACCGGAAGCAGTTGAAGAGAAGGAACAGGAAGGGAGCCTACCATAGAGGCCCTCTGAAAGACTCCACCCAGCAAGAGATTCAAGCAGATGCTGAGACACACAGCCAAACTCCAGGGTGGAGCACAGGGAGTCTTTTGGAAGAGTTGAAGAAAAGAGGGAGAGGTCAGGAGCTCCACAAGGAGACCAACAGAGCCAAAAAAATCCAGGTGGAGGATGGGGAGCTACAAAGACTGATGCAGCAACCAAGGACCATGCATGGTGAGGACCTAGACTCTCTGCTCAGATGTAGTAGGTAGGCAGCACAGTCTCCTTGTGGGTCCCATAATATGGAGAGTAGGGACAGCTTCTGTCATGGACTCCTCTCCTCTCCTACTTTCCCTCCTCCTCCCTCTCCTACTTTCCCTCCTCCTCCTTCTCCTCCCCCTCTTCCTCCTTTTGAGACAGGGTTTCTCTGCATAGCCTTGGCTGTCCTGAACTCACCAGGCTGTCGTCCAACTCATTGGGATCGGCCTGCCTCTGCCTCCCTGAGAGCTGGCATTACAGGTGTGCACCACCATGCCCAGGCATAGGTTTCTTTATTGTGTTTGCTATGTCCCAAGCTCTGTGCTTACTGCACAGAGAAGAGATAAAAGGAGGTAAGTTTGTATGTGTTAGCAGTCTTTTAGGGAAAATTTCAACCAAATGGGTAAAACATGTGCCTATGGGTATGTAAGGTATGTAAAAAAGAGGGTATTAGAAGGTAGTTAGGTCCAGGGAAAACCTTCAGAAAGTACTCACAGGCAAGCTGCGATTTACTCTAGACCACAAAAAGTTACCTCTCACAGACCAGTAGTATAGTCTAGAAGGTCCTGAAGCATCTGCTCAGCAGGAACCCCTCCTTACCCCCACCATGCAGCCATGCCTCCCCAGAGTCCCCTCACCCCACTATAGGCAGCTCCGTCCAACACATGCATGGCTGTGCAAACACTGAAAATGAGTGTCATCCTCTGATTTGTTTGTTCCTTCCCAGACCATGCCAGTGTTGAGGGCAGACAGTGAGCCTTAGAGCCAGACTCTGGGGCAGATGCATCTTCGCTTTATACACAGGTCCAATTAGAAGACAGCGCTGCCCATAGATCTGCAGTCTGCTTACTCGGCTCACTAGACCCAGGCCCTTTGTTTCCGGGTACAATCTCTAACAGGGCTACACATGTGTCACAGGCTAGGCATGTGTCACTCTGGCTCGGCTGTCAGAGTTTCGCCGCTCATGAATGCTCTAGGAGTCAAGACATGCGATCCTAAACTGTTCATCTGAGTAATATTATATTATTAATTCTGTAAGTCACTTTCCCACTGACAGCTGTGTCTCTGGCGGCTGTTGGCATTTGGGTCTATCAGTCAAATTTGTCCATATTCCTTAAAGCAGAAGATAGGGAGATTCATCCATGTCACATTAAAGTGACAGATCTTATATTTTTGCAATGACATGTAGTAAATATCTTTCTGAAGATTTATTTTTTAAATTTTCATTAATGTACACACACACGTGTGTGTGTGTGTATGTGTGTGTGTGTGTGTGTGTGTGTGTGTGTGTGTGTGTGTGTGTGTGTGTGTGTGTTTATGTGTACATGGGTGCAGTGCCTGGAGAGGCCAAAATCAAGCATGGGGGTCCCTTGGATCTAGAGTTACAGGCAGATACAAGCTGTTCACTATGGGTTCTTGGAAGTAAAGTCTGGTCCTCAGAACTAGCAGTAAGTAACTGCTAAGCCATCTCTCCACGCCCCTGAGCACATTCTCCGTGCAACCTGACAGAAGCGCACATGAGTTTCTTTGTGGTACACACCTGGAGACAGAATTGTTAGCCTAAAGGGTGGTGACTTATTCTTGCCGGACACTGCTGTTTTATCCTCCAGAGTTTTGTATTGCTTTCTACTGCCTACAGCACTTGCTGGACATGGCCACCCATGGCAGCACTGTCGTCTGGGATATTGAATTGTTTTCATTTTGGAGATTATGAGAGAACATGAGTTATGTTGACTGGAAGACTCGTCACAGCTGAGAAGTCTGTGTATCTTTTTCCAAGGTTTTTGTTCTCTCAGATTTTCCCCCCGGGAGCTGCTTCTGAAATCCCCTCGCTTATCTGTGGCTTTGCTAGCACACCCCTTATCAGCACCCCATCTTCCGTTGGTTACAGGGGCTGTGCCGTGCTCTGCTCGGTTGCTTTTGCTGTACAAATATCTTACATCTGATGTGGTGGGTTTTTCATCCTTTCCACTTAAGCTTTCCTCTTTTCCTGTTTTATCTGAATTTCTTACCTCATTATTTCATATATATTTATATACATATAATCTTTATTTTTAATAAGATTTAAAAATTCTGAAGCTGGGGAGATGGCTAGTGGGTAAAACGCTTTCCCTGCAAGCATGAGGCTCTAAGACCAGATTTTCAGAGCGCGCTGAACGTGCCAGGCATGTTGGCAGGCATCTGCAATCCCAGCACTGGGGAGGCAGAAACAGGAGGATCGCTGGTGTTCTCTGGCCGGCAAGCCTACCTAACCAGTAAGCTCTGGGCTCAGTGAGGGTCCCTGGCTTAAAATATGATTGAGAACAATTGGGAGAGGTGCCTGATGTCAATCTCTGGGCTCTCTACACCTATGTGCACGCACACACGTGTGCACATACAAATGTGTGCGCACACAAACACATGCACACGCACACACACACACACACACTTTTTAAAAAAGATTTAGTCATGTTTACAATTTATGCACCACAAATGTTGTCATGTGCATGCCTTGGGAATGAAATCAAAATTTCAATCCTTTCCGTATGAAGAAATGGTCACAGCCTTATTGCGTACATGTTCTCCAGTGCTGTGCTTTGCTAGCCCTGTGTGTGGTAAGCAGTGTGTAGGAGGCTTGGGATCTGGCTCAGTTCTGTTCTGTTTATTCTCAACCTTCTCAGTGACGATGCTCTACTGTTCCAATAATTCTGACTTTTTAATCCCTCAGTATTTGATAAAAGCCGTAGCGTTCTTTTTCTTTTTCTTCTTTTTTGTAATTTAGAGTGTCTCTATGAAAGTCTGAAAATATACTATGGATTGCCACTCTTTTGTTTTGAATATTAAGTTTAAGAGATTTTTATTGAAATACTGAGAGTCCTAGCCTGTAAAATAACACGTCAATACATAAATGCATTACTTTAGCTGCTATCAAAAAAACGTCTGATGCTTTTACTGTGTAATATCCTTCACTTTTTCAGTGAGTTTTTAGTCTAGGTATATTACTAGCTGTATTTTTTGTGAGCACATTTTTTCCTGTTACTTTTCCTAATCAAATGATTAATAATAGTGTGGGAAGGTTCCTCAGTGGGAAAATAGGTTTGCCACCCACACTTGGTGACCTAAGTTTGGTTCCCCAACACCCACAGAGATGCTCAGAGTGATAACACACAACTATAATCCTAACAGTGGGGAGACAGGGGAGGGAGGACTGGTGGAGTTCACTAGCCAGCCAGTCTAACCAAATTGATAAGCTTCAGATTCAGCGAGAGACCCTGACTCAAAAAATAAAGTGAGTTGGAATTGGAGAGACAGCTTGGATGTTAATAGCACTTGCTGCCATTCAGAAGAGCCAGGTCCAGTTCTCAGCACCCTCATGGCAGCTGGGAACCGGTGTAACTCCAGCCTCAGGGGATCCACTACCCTCTTCTGGCCTCTGTAGGCACAGCACGCACACACACACACACACACACCACATACATGTGCACATACTTTGTTTCTAAGTTTCTGTGTGGTTCCTTTTCATAAGTCTCTCTTGGCTAATCTCTTGTTCATATTGCTTTGCCATTATAATTTCACTAAAATGTTTGTCTACGTTTTATTACATCTTACTGGCATTTCTATAATCACTTTAAATAAAATATCGTGTATCATGTATTTTATTCATATAGATGCCTTGTGACCTGTTGTTAGAGAACTGTTACGTTGTTGTGAAGGCTCATAGCTCTTTGTTTTCTTCTTCTTCGTCTTCTTCTTCTTCTTCTTCTTCTTCTTCTTCTTCTTCTTCTTCTTCTTCTTCTTTGTCTTCTTTTTTTTTTTTTTTTTTTTTTTTTTTTTTTTTTTTGGTTTTTGGTTTTGGTTTTTGGTTTTTGGTTTTTCTCTGTAGCCTTGGCTGTACTGGACTCGCTTTTTGAGCTGGCCTTGAACTCATAGAGCTCCACCCAACATACTTAGTTTTTTATATAGAATTTTAATGTAATAATGACTTACTCTGTTGGTTTTGATTTACATGCCATTAACATTTCCTACATCTTATATACTATTTAAATGCAGGGATATTAATGGTCATATTTTCATCTATGTCATAGAACATAATTTTCAGCCCATACCTTGATACTCCATCATGTGTGCTTTCCCTATTATTTGTTGTAATAGTTAACTACTTCATCTCTACATAATAATTATGTTTTAGCATTTAAAAACATATGATTTACCAAGGTCTATCATCCCTTAGTATCACAAACGAAATGGTCTAAAATCCCTAACACTGATTGTCTCCCAAGCTCTGAAGGCTGGCCACCTGTAGTCAAGATGCTGCCTGCAGGAACTGCATCCTCTGCAGATGCTCGCAGAGGACCCTCCGCCTCTCAGGGGCTCTGGTAGCTATTTGAGATACATCAGCATAACTCTGCACTTGTTTTTTATAATGCTTGGTGTGTGTGTATGCATCTGTGTGTGTGTCTGTCTGTCTGTCTGTGTGTCTGTGTGTCCCCACACGATTTTCTTTGACAAGAACAAGATTAGGACTCTTTTCTGCCTTAACCAATCATCCTGCAATGACCAAGCTCCCACAGGTAGCTACATCCCAAGGTCTCAATGCTCAGAACTTCACAGAAGCACCTGAGCAGATGAGTTCGTCCACAACAATGATTTCTTAGCATTTATGTCCCAAACTGGAATATCCTATCCAAACATAACAGGTTGTCCAGAAGCTAATCATTACTGTACTATGACGTTCACTCTCATCAATTATGCATACTCCTGTCCGATGATATTCTCAATATCCTTGGAAATTAATTTTAATGTCATTAAAATTAATCTTTATTCCATTTCATGTTAATTTGTAGTCCTCATTATGCATGATTGGATAATAATAAATAAATTGGATAATTTTCACACTTAATTACCATTGTTGCATTTTAATTTAATTTGTGAATTGTCTTTATCTCAATTTTTAATATCTAATTTTCTTTTATATTTAATTTTTCTTCCTGTAATTGTTTTATATTTAATTCTGTGGTACAAATGAACTTTGTGGAATATGTATGAGAATGACATGGATATTATAGGCGCATAGCATAGTGTTGAACACCGTTACTTGTTCACAATTCTTCTTATGAAGCTGAGCCTTTTCTCAGGCATTAATTTTTCCACATTAGCTTATATTAGCTCATTGACGTCTCACCCATCTTCTCACCTATTATTTTACCAGTATCATATTGTGTCAGGTTTTATGCATTTTTAATATGTTTATAGATCAGCCAAATTTTTCTTTTAAAAAGTCAAAAATGGGGACTGGAGATGCAGCCCAGCCATTTAAAGCTTTGTTGCTCTTACAGAGGGACTCGAGTTTGGTTCCCAGAACCCATGTCAGAAGGCTCACAAATAACTACAATTTCACCCTGGGTGAATGAAAAGTTTCCAGGGCATGGAATTTACTTCAGGCGGGTTTGGAAGAGCGGAATGCCGTTCTGTTGTCTGGATGAGGAGGCACAGTGGAGATCTGAGGAAGGAGAAAAGGCATGTCACAGCAAAGGATTTAAAGGCTGTGCGTGGAATAGGACTTTTGTGCTTTCGTTATGTCCGGAGGTTAGCTTGGGGAAGACAGGGGAGTTAGGAAACTGCAGCACACTGCCATGAAACTGTCACAGGGACATTGTGTGTCACTGGTGGGTTGTGAAACGTGGGGCGGCTGGGGGGGCGACCGACCCCCATCTGCACTTTAGGAAGGCTTCATGGGGTAATGTAATAGAAAGAGAAGAAAGGCATCTAAAAGACCCAAAAGGTTCCGTAGATAGTAATTATGTGTTGAATGAAGAAATGAGTGAATGAAAGAACAGTGAACGGACCAGACGTAACAAACGCACAGTGGTGATGACCTTGGAAGGTGACTCATTCACCTGGAAGGTTGACATGAAAGACAGATATCAATGGAGGGCAACTAATATAGATTACTCATTCAAGCCATCAAATATTTAAATCAGATCTTTCCATCTATTTTTTGTTACTAAATAGATGATAACTTTTTATTTTGTTTATGTATTTACTAAACAGTTGATTTCTTTGCTACTTTACTAAGACTTGCAATTTCCTAGTGATTCTGTCTTGTTTGCTGACCATGAAATTATAATTCCTGAAAAACAATAGCTCTTTTGCACCTTGACTCCTAATATTAATGTTATTTATTTGCATATTTCAATATCTAATGGCCAGAACATCTAGAGATAAGCTAAAATGATAGCAGAGACTTTCGTTTTGTGCTTGCTGAGATGGCCTAGTATTTCCATCATAAATAAATTATTTTAGCAGCATTAAACTTTAGCAAGCCACAGTCCAATCCTATTTTAAGTCATTTCTAAAAATTAGACACTTTTAGAAAATAACCTTTAGTGCCTATTAAAGCTCTGATGAAAGTTCTCTGACTAATAGATGTGTGATCCATTGACATGTCACCTTATGTTAGTCATTCCTTGATTTTGAGTCATCTGCGGGATTAAAATTTTTTCAGATAGGATATGTTATTCTCTTAAATTAACATGTAATTTTATTTGCTATATTTTATGTGGTATCTAAAAATATTCATGACACAAATAAGCTTCATGTTTTATTACTTATTAGAATATTTAGTTTTCTCTTACATTTGAAGACAACCCTAAGATACATTAAAGCGTACATAAGCTATTTATTTATAGCAATCAAGCCATACCTAATGAGTCAAAAAATGAACATATTTCAGACTATCATCAGGAAAGATGATTGTTGAGCTGTGTGACTTTGGGAGCATTGTCTTACTGAGTCTCATTTCCGTATTAAAAAGGAAAAGAGCTGAACCTCACGGTCAGCCTAACTCTAGTGCCATGCCAGTTTCTGTAGAGACGCCCCTCCAGCTTTATTCTATAAGCAAAAGTACATAAATTTAAGAGCAATATTCCTGTGTAAGGGACAGGTGATCATATCCTTATGGTATTGTCAGATTCAGACTGGGCTGTGAAAACAGCAACTAGAAAACTCCCAGGAGAGCTCACCCATCTGCTTGGTCCCATGATCAATGGAACTGAAATATACAAGGCCCTGATCTATCCCAAATTGTGCTGGAAGGCTGTGGACCCACCAGCCTTGTTGCTTTGTGTGATTCACCTAGAACTCTGAGTTTCCAAAGCACCCCACAGAGGACCAGGGGCACGGGATCTGAGCCTCCCTCTCCCACATATTAGCTGTGAGGTCATATCAGCTTCTCAGACACCAGTCTTGATATTTGTAAGATGGACACTTCTTAATTTAGCACAAGTTTCATGGTGTGAGAAACCTCAGATAAATAATCTTTGGTCATTATATGGTAATATAACTGCTAGTATATAGCTTGAATTGTGCAGGTATTTATTTCTTTCAACAGTGTTTGTGATCAATCAGCCTGTGTTCTAATCCATCTAAACCTCATTCAGAGCTGAGTTGATATTTTAGGGATTTGGGTAGCTAGTCCAAGGCAAGTAAGTGAGTGGCAGAGTCTCAGCTGGACCCTGGGACCTCTGACTCTTCAACTGCCTTCTTTGTAGGACGCATTTCCTTTTACTAAATCTAGAATTCACCCCGGTGACTTCTCAAGCATTCGGTCAGAATTCTGGCTATTTACACTACGTGACTCGGTGATCCCTCATCCCCTTGGGGTTCAGCCTGGACATGACTCCTTTGTAGTCTTTATTAGTTCCAATGAGTCTATTCATGTGTATGTTCAATAGTTTCTGGAAAGCTCCATTAACATTTATCCCTTCTTCTCCGATTCTCTTCCAGATAGCAGCTCTATGGATGAAAAGGTTTTAAATCGTACTTTTTCTTTTCTTCCCTCCCGACGGATCTTGTCTTTTGTACCTGTTTGTTTGTGACCTGTTAGCCTTGTTTTGGTTCTCGCTGAGTTGTTGAAAAATGCATGTCTTCCCAGCTCTCCATTCTTTGTCCTTTGAGTGTCCCCCAGTGTGTTGCACTTATGAAGGGGTTACTCCTTGCCAGCTGCGCTTCCTTAGCTTCTATTCGCCAACCCAGGGGTCTGCTACGGTCAAACATAGCATCTGTTCTCAAATCTGCCTAAATCCCGACCTTCCTGGCTTGACTCATGGTCTCCCCTGCAATCTACCAAGTTTTAAGGGCAAAGAGTACTTGGAATGCAATGCACTTCCAGTGCTTCTGTTCAAACGCAGCTAATTCCAAAACCTCCCGTCACAAAAACACAGCTTTGACTCGGAGCTGACCCTGCTTAGCTTTCATCACTGTAGGTGCTCCGTGTGTAGTGCAGTCGGCCTGTGTTCCCCCCCAGTCTGCCTCTTGTAGCTGCGCTATGCTAAACACTTGTTTGTTTTGTTTTCTTGTGATTCGTTTAAGGCTCGAATAGTAAGTGGCAATGATTTGGATGCTTCCAAATTCTCCGCACTCCAGGTGTTCGGTGGGTAAGTAAGTCTGACTCTAACTCATTTCATATGCCAGTAGCACTTGGCTGTCTTCCCAATATAGATTTTGAAGGCAAGGTGTTTGCATGATAATGTTGATGGCATGGCCATCCTCATTGTTTTTGTCATTGGTTCTGAACAGTAAAATAGCTTTGTTTTTTAACCATCAGCTGCTCCTTAATAGTAGTTTTCTTGACTAGGAATACATGACATGTTCATGACAAAAAGTTTTCACTATATATATATATATATATATATATATATATATATAAAGTGGTACTAACACACCACTTTAGATCCTAAAATTATCATTTTGTTCATAAACACAGTCATGCCACTGTACAGTGCTGACTTTTCTGAGCTGCTTTTTATTATGTTTCTTTGTATGTTACCTATGCATGAATATTTTGCACATCAATTACTCAGTAGATATAGCCTATCGTAACATTTTTCACATGGCACGGTAGTGCATGAATGGAGCTAGCAAGTGTTTAGCATTCAATCATAAAATTAAAATTCCATCGTACAAATACCCAAACAAGAATTATCCTCTTTGAAGTTCCGAATTTCACACGGGCATCACAATGTATATGTGTCTCTGTTCCTCTCCTGTGCATGTGCCTTCATATCTGTTCCTGTATGTCAGTCCTCTGTTATCACCATCACTTCCAATTTTAACATAAATCAGGCTGCTCTCCATGTGCCGGTATAAGCTCTCAGTAAATGTCGCCTTGTACTGAACGCTTAGAATCGCTTCATTTATGACTGCATCAACCCTTACAGTGGTATGGGCCTAAGTCCTGATCTGACATTAATTTTACAAGTGAGGGCATCAACGTGCAAAGCCACTGAGGTTTCCCTTAGTGGAGAAAATGGCAAGGTAAGTATTTAAACCCAAATAATTAATCTCCAAAGTCCATGTGCTCAGTCACTGTACTGGGTCATATATGTGTGCAGGTTCCATTTTCTCTTTTTCACCTAGCCACGTGCCTTGCAAAATTTTACATTTCATTAATTCTAGATGAGCTATAAATTTCAAAGCATGTATATAACAGTACTAACGATTTCTACAGCAGTGGTTTCAAAATTTCTTTAGGTGCAATTTTTACCATTAATGTTCTATAGCAAATATTGTATTAGTTAGGTATTTTCCCCTGTAAAAATATCCTTTTTTAATTTAAAATTTTACTTTTGGGGAAGTTCATGCATGAGTACTCTATTTATATTATTTTCACCTCTCTTTCTCCCCCCTCCAGTTCTTCCTGTATTCCCCCCAACTCCAGCTGAATTTCATAGTTTCTCCTCATGTATTCAACTTAAGATCATTTAGTGTTGCTCCTATGTATATGTGCTCAGAGGTGGATGACCTACCAGAGGGCTCATCCCTAGAAAAAAAAACCCTGATTCTTCCTCTCTCAGTAGCTGTTGACTGTATCTCATCACATGTCCCCAGCCACATGGACATGTAAGCTGATGTGGTCATTGCACAGGTGGAGTTAAGATTTTTCAGTGTAATTTTTGAACTAAAAATTAGATATAACTTATGTAACTCTCTATACGTATACCTATAAGCATACATTATGTTGACATTTTAGTCTATAATACATAAGAAAGCAAAATCTGTGCATACTTTGAGGTTTTTTTTTTTTTAAGTTTAGGTTTTTAATAGTCTGTTGGTTTTATAATACTCTCATTTCCTCAACTGATTCCTTTTGTTAAATACATTTACATGCTATCTATTTTAGAGGTTTCAAGCTTAAACTTATTATGAATTTATATACTTGTGTATATAAATTTTATTTTGATTTTTCCCAATAAGTGTGATGTATAGGTATTTTATTATGTATATATCTTAGCTTTTTACCTATGGCTATGATGAACTACCTTGACAAGCTTAGTGGAGGAAGGGCTTATTTTAGCTCTCAGCCCTGAATTACAGTCCATCACTGTGGAGAAGTCACAGCAGCAGGAGCTAACAGCTGTCAGTCATAGTGTATCCACAAGGAAGCCAAGACCACGAGTGTAGACACGCTGGTACTTAGGTGGTGTCTCGTTCCATTCAGTCCAGGATTTCAAGCCTAGGAGATAATGCTGCCAACAGTGAGCAGGCCTTTTCAATGTATTAATGTAATGAAGATAATACTTTAAACATCCTCAGAGGTTCTTCTGCTGGGTGCTTATAGATGCGTCAATCGAAAACTAACACGAGCCATCTCAGTGTGTGGTATGTTCTTAAATATATGACAAATGACTCACATTCCTAATGTCTCTCACAAGGATATAAGTAGGCTTTAAAATCCAAGTGTCCTAAAGGAGCACTACGAAATACCCACAGGAAATTCCGGTAATATATAACACAGTTCTTCACTATCCTACAAAACCTAGCTCTCTGCTTACTACATAAGTAGAGCAAATTAAATAAGAGGGTCAGCTTCCAAAATAATTTTAGCTGAATTCTAGCTTGTTTCTGAAGATGTGATGTGGATTGGTGTTATGGTCCTGGGGCATTAACATCTGCCCTCACCTGCGACCACGCCCATCATTTCACAAACACCTGATCCCATAACTCATGTCGGAACACTGATCTTTATCGTTGTGGCAGCAGCACAGTTCTCACTTATGTTTTCATTAAATGTGTGATGTGTACATTTCTATGTGGGGGAGGGTGCTGAGTATAAGATGTGTGTGTGTGTGTGTGTCTCTGTGTATGTGTAAGAGAGAGAAACAGAGACAGACAGACACAGACAGACAAACAGACACAGCTTGTACCACCATAAGCATATTCGACTCTTGCATTTCTATCTTTTTAATATAGTTGCTATTGGCCTGTGCCTTTTGGGAGAGTGGTGAAAGAGACTTGAAATAAAACTCTTTAGGAAAAAAAGTAAATTTGTCTCTGCCCGAATACTTATTTTTTATTTTTTTATTATTTTATTTTATTTGGAAAAAAAAAAAAACAAAAACCAAATCTGGAGCCTGTTCTTCACAGCTATTTACTCATTTTATTTTTCCTGAAATAATTTGCTATCTTTTGGGATACCAGGCAGTGTGGCTGTCATTCCTCTTTATTGTCATTTTACTGTCCTGGAAAACTGAGCGTGGCTCAAATTTCAAAATCAGGACAACACTGCTCCTTGTTGGCTATGTGCCTTGTCTTTCTCACTGTTCTCATATCCCTCATCTGTTCAAGCTAAACCGCACCCATTCTCCCTGGATTTCTCCTTTATTGATGGCATACCTCCTGAAACTAGATCAGAGAGCTAATGATTCCACACTGGTGGTTCTCGCTTAGCTCTCCATCCATTCTTTTTAATGTTACCAGAGATGAGAAACCAAGATTCATTCTATTTTGCCACTGTGAAGATGCCAAGACCATCTGGGAAAAGTATTAGGAGAGGGAAAACGTGAAGGGAAAAAGAGATTGAGAAAGAAGGCTGGAAGGGAAAGCATATCTCAGTGAAGTCCATTTTGTTAGTTTTATAAAGTTTGGGTAATTTTCTGTTGTAAGTGTAAAGAAAGAATCATATGGAAAGCATGTGCCAGCCCTTGGCTAGTTGGTCGTGAGGCTGCCTGGGAGGCGTGTCTCGGTGGTACATGGTAAGGGCGCAGGTGTAGGCAACAAAAGCCCATGGCACATCTGAGAAAGCAGCAGGAATTGGAAGGAAGGGGGAAGATGGACATGGCCTGAAACCAAACACATGAAGGACATGTCAGGCACAGCCACAGGAAGGAAGCTGCAGGCAAAGGCCACTCCTGGAGGAGCCCTGCTTGGGGTAACTGCCACCCCCCCCCCGGAGGAGCCCTGCTTGGGGTAAGTGGCCAGCTGCATGGCCTCTCACGTCCAGTCTTAGCTGGCCCTGTTCCAGAAGTACCAGCCTTTTCTGCAGAGAATTAAAAGGATGCTACAGCATGTTCCTCTTCCATGTATACTGCTCAGAGGCAGTCAGGATGGTTCATACCATCTGACATACAATTGCAGGCATTCCTGCTATGCAGTCTCTAATACCAGCGGCTGTCCTGAGCCCCCTGGTAACAGGGTTGCTTAACTATATAGCAAGAAGGTTGGGAAAGCACCTAAATCCACGTGCAGCGTGTGTGCAGGAAGACCTCAGCAGGTCCATGAGTTTATCTAAAACAAAGAAGTATGTCAGCATAGCCTATAGTGGTTCCGTGTGTGCCAAGTATGTCCATGACAGCCATGTTTTTCTTATTGAGGAGCAGAAAACTGTTGTGGAAGTGTTTGAAGGCACTAGCACAGAGTCGGAAGGCAAAATAAGTAGGAAGCTAGGAAGCTTTTTAAGTCATAAAAAAAAAAAATCAAGACTCATTTTATTTTTAAAAAAACTACTGCAGCAAGGAGGTAAAGAAAGCTTGGAAATGAGGATTCCATGCTACTTGCTGTCCCTCCACTAGGCTTCCAGAATTTTCTGTTCAGAATGCTTCTCAAGATTGCCACATTCCTTTAGCTCGTGTGGTGGGAGGCTCACAGTTCTGAAATGGTCTGTGTCTGTTTCCTTATGCCCATGTGTCTTATGGCTCCTGTCCAGCATTACCAGGATTCTTAAACCTTGTCAGGAAACAGGCCACAAGGAGCAAGAGGTCTAGACAGAGCAGGAAGGAGGAAAAATGAGAACAGCCCTTGAGGGGTAAGATGTGAGGGACTCTCGGGGGGGGGGGGGGGGGGGCGGATTTACATCTGGCTTCATTTTCAAATGGTTAAAGTTGGGAGAGAGAAAAAAAAGCCCAGATTTCCAAGACTGTTCAACTGTTCCCATGGACACAGAACTTGCAAATAAATACAAACCCATGTTTCCTGTTGTTTCTTGGTTTTATGGTTCACTTTGATTGCAACAGCTCTGTCTCGTGTTGTAGAACCGAACTAGAGTCAGTCAAGGGCATTCAGTATTCATACTTCCGTGTGAATTTCTCCGTACTTCTGCCACAAATTCCATGTTGCTTTTGTGTTTATGTTTCCCCATAAAGTTTAGAAGGCTGCACTGTCCTCATTCTCTTTTCCCAGACCTACCTTAGATTTCCTCCTAGCCAGCCTCTAAATTATCCATTTAACACAAAAGCTGGGCTTGTTCTGATTTTCTAAGGCCCGCGGGGCTACTTTTTCTCAGATACAGTCTTCTCTCTAGTATCCAAGAATTGTTTCTTTCAGTTTATCATATTTCAACAAATCTGGTTCTTGGCTCCAGCTTTCATGAACCAGAAATCCTTATAAGCTTAGATGATGATGGTACCCACTGCTCCGTCCCTTGTCCAAGGACTTCCTGTTGACCCTATATCCTGCATCCTCTGCTTGCAGGTCTTCAAGTGTTTAGCAGTGAGATAGTGCAAGTAGTAAGTTATGCATCAGTACACTAACAGGTCAAAACGGAGGAACATAGCAGCCCCCGACTCTCGTACTTCCAGTGGGTTGTTCTATGCAAAAAAACAAAAACAAAAATAATAAAAATAATTAAAATCTTCCTTCTTTTTAGAGTAGACATCTTGCCTTAGATTACAACTGGAGTAGAAACCGTTCACTTTATTGAACTTCTGGGATGGAGACAGAGACTGATTTCTTAATCACTTGCCCATATTTTTAGCCTCCACTCACACTGCCATTGACCTCATCTGTAGCTTGTTGCTTCTTCTCCTGTTATGTCCAGTCTCTGTGCTATTGAAGGTTCGACTCCGTATACACAGTCTTTTCCTACTCAAATGTACTTACTAGCTCGCCTTTATCTGCAGTGTGAAGTGTCAATCCTTCTGCGTGGATTCAAATAGCTTTCACGAGTTCTGTCTCTATTTTATGAAAAGAATGCAGTGTTCCTCCTCCCAGCTCTCATCTGCATTTTTCATTCAAGAAGCACCTATTAATTTCTAAAATTAAGTAGTCATCTGAAGGAGTTTAGCTTGATTAAATGACGACAGAGAAAACCTTCATCACACAGTGTCAGGCATGATTAAGCTAGAGGTACAGATTTAAGCTGGAAGGAGTGTGTGAGGGAAGGGAACTCCTGCCTCTACCACACACTCTGAGTGCACCAGGAAGTCAGATGCCCACTGGCTTCCATGAAGCCCTCCTGTAGAGCAGACGTACCTCATCCTAAATACCACACAAGTTTTTACCACCATAATTTAAAGATACCTATGAATGGGGAAAACACAACCCCAAATGTCATTGGTTGCATGAAAATTCTTTGATTCTTAAGAAAGACACATACAGTTTTTAGATCTCGAGTTCTCACAGGACGAGTCCACATCTGTGTTATACCTTCCTCCCTTTAGAGCAGGGGATCACAGTCGCCTTCAACTTTGCTGACACAATCAATATGCACAGCACTAGTTTGCCCAGGTTTCTCTTTGTTGGGTAACTGCCAGTCAAAAACACACCCGGGAACTTGGGATGTAGCTCATTTACTAGAGTGTTTGCCTAGAGTGCCAAGGGTCTTGGGATTGCTCCTCGGCACCATATGAACTGGGCATAGTGGTGCACAACTGTAATCCAAGTAGCCAGGAGGATTACTCATGGTCACCCTCAGCAACATAGTGATTTTGAAGCTAGCCTGGGCTACAAAAGATCCTGTCTCAGACAAGCAAGCAAACAAGAACCCAACAGAAAGTTTCACCTTTTTGTTTTGTTTTTTGTTTTTTGGTTTTTGGTTTTTTTTTCTTTGTTTTTTTGAGACAGTGTCTCTTTTTGTACCCTTGGCTGTCCTGGACTCACTTTGTAGACCAGGCTGGCCTCGAACTCACAGCGATCTGCCTGCCCCTGACTCCTGAATGCTGCAATTAAAGGCATGTGCCACCATGCCAAGCTTGAAAGTCTCACTTTTTCTTGCCTATAAGCCCAGCACTTAGGGAGGCAGAGGCAGGCAGATCTCTGTGAATTTTAATGACAGCCTGGTCTACAAAGTGAGTCCAGGACAGCTAAGGCTACACAGAGAAATCTTGTATCAGAACAAAACAAAACAAAACAAAACAAAACAAAAAATCTAGCACTCGTTTCAGGTTACATTCTCTTTAGCCCTGGAGCATCATGGGAAGACTCACATAACGCAGCATCCTGTGGGGAGAGTTCATCCTTGGAAGATTAGATTCTTGGTGACAGGGATAGTAATGCATGGTAATAGTAATCACAGCCTTTCAAGGAGGTGAAGAATGAAGGTTGCAAATTTGCAGCCAACCTATGCTACACAGCAAAATACTATCCCAGAGAAACATGAGCTAAAAATCTCGAGGACACTATGTTTATTGCTACACTGCTTTTTCCCTGTACTCCTCTGTGTTCAACCTTCTTAGCAAGACATTTACATATTCAAGACTTCGGATAAATCTCCCCACCTCTGGCTTGCCTTACATTCATGAATAAATCTGGGAGTTTTAAATACATCACACAGAATCCAGTATAATCTTCTAATGCCTTCTAGATGAAAAAGCAGAGAACTCCACCCTCATGAAATCAGTATTCAAGCACTCTTCAAAAAGTGTTCATCACATAACTACAGAGCATGCTACCCGCTGGATGGAGTTGAAGAAGGGCCCTTGTTAGCAAATGACTATATTGGTTTCTTTCCTGTTGCTGTGATAAAACACCAAGACCAACGCAAATTATAAAAGAAAGCATTTGAGAGGGTTAGCATCCATGATGGTGGAGCCAAGGCATGGCAGCTGGAGGCTGGAACAGAAGCTAAGAGCTCACATCTCACAAGCAAGAATCGGAGAGCCCACTGAGGCTGATGGCAGGCCCCAGGGACACACGTTCTTCCTAAAAGTCACACCACCTGATCCTTCCCAAACAGGTCTAATGACGAGGTAGGAGGACATACCAAGTGTTCAGCTGTATGAGCCTATGGGGGGAATTTCTATTTAAACTACCACATTCCTTCCCCTGCCTCCTATAGGCTCATGGCAATATAATGAAAAAAATGTACTTAGTCCATTTCAAAAGCTACCATAGTTTTTCAGCCTCAACACATTTTAAAGTCCAAAGTCTCTTCTGAGAATAGTTATTACCATTCCAAAATGGAGGAATTGGGGCACAGTGATAAAATAGTGAACCAGACTAACATGAGACCCTGCAGGGCCAACTTCAAATTCTGTAGCTCTATGTCTGACATCAGTGGACTATATGGTTCTGCCCTTCTGTCTTTGCTTCCAGCAAAGTTTCCCTTGGTCTGGTTAAGCTCCTTATCAGCATCTCTCCATGGAAGATATCTCATGGTTCGGGCACCTCCAACATCTTGATGTTTCCAAGGAATTCACGTCCACAGCTTTACGCGACTTCTCAAGGCCTCTTGTCCTCTCAGGACCTTCATTCAGGACTTTCCTGCCATACATTGCCTTGTCGCAGCAGCTCTCCCTAACTCGGGAAGAAGATTTTGCAACCCCTGTCCTCATGTGTTGTCATAACTCTAAAGCCGAGCCACACAAACGACACCATGAGGTTCAGCTGCCTCCTTGAGAAGGAGCCGGACACTTTTGCACCACATTTGCAGCAGATCTTGGAATCTCCTTTGCCAAATAAATTAGTTAAATTACTTTTAAATTTAGCTTCAGGCAAATTCTATAGACAAGGAACTAAAGAAGCCCCATTGTTTGAAAAAAAAAAATCTCAAGAATTGTCTCTATCCCAGTTGTTAATCCAAAAATGCTTGACCTGGGCTTACACAGTCTGTGCAACTCTCAGCACAACTGTCTTCCAAGCCCCTCCCAGGAGGGCCCACTAAGTTCTGCTTACAACAGTCAACCACTTCTCTACTCCAAAGTCCCAAAATCTTCCACATTCATCAAAAAAAAAAAAAAAAAAAAAACCAACATGATCAGGTGCTTCATAGCCGTAGCCCACTCCCTAGCACCAACTCCTGTGTTAGTTTCTCTTCTATTACTCTGATAAACCATCACAATCAAGGCAGGTTATAAAGGAAAGCACTGAACATGACTTCTGCTTTCAGATGCTTTCAGGTGGCAGCAGGCAGCTGGAGCAGCAGCTGAGCTCTTACATCTCACAAGCAGGAGGCAGAGAACACAGTAGAGATGATAGAAGGCTTGTGGAGCCCAAAGACTGCCCCTGTGACACATCTCCTCCAACAAGGCCACGCCTCCTAATCCTTCCCAAACAGTTTCACCAACTAGGGATCACGTGTTCAAATGTATGAGCCTATGGGGTTCACTCTCATTCAAACCCCCACAATTACCAAACCGAAACATGTAAGTGTGATCCCACCAAACAAAAGGAAGCTATGACGCGTACCCTAGTTCCTAACCCTGCTGAGTTATCCCAAGTGTCACGGTGAGTATAGCTAACATAGAAAATGTCAAAGGGAGATCAATAAGGGTTAATTGATAACTCTAGGGTGACCATTACATGTCCCAAGGAAGCGTACGAGCAGCATGAGTTTTTGACATGTTATAACGAGCTCACGCTGAAACACTGTGCAGCACTGGCTCTAATTCTCATAACAATATTTGAAGTAGGCAAAAATTATAATTATAAAACCTTATTTAATAAACATTATTATATCCCATGAAGGAAGTTAGCATAGTCTCTCTATAGCCCATATGGTAATACAATAGAACAAGAAAATCACAGCTTATAAAATAATATACTTCTACAGCCTTATAATGTTTCACTCCCCATTTAAAGTAGGACACCCTTCAGTCTAAAACACTTTTTAGAATATTTAGCAGCCTGCTGTAGAACTGTAGTGTAATTCTCAAGACACATTGATGCCTAAACTAAGACCAGTATATGAAAAAGCTGTCACTCTTCAGCCACCTTTACTATTTGGAAACCATAGATATACGACAGGGTCATTACAAAGACGTATTTTTGGATTATGTTTTTGAAAAATACGGAACAGTATCTCATCTATAATTATTCTGATGACCCCATCGCTAATGCCTTTTGGCCTATTATAACCAGCCCATAATGAAACACTGTGCATAGTACTTTCTTTAGTTCTTATAACAAGCTTTGAGGTAGGTAAAAAAAATTATAATTTCACAAATAAAGTATCTGGGGCACAGAGATATGAAGCATGCTCAAGGTAAAAGAATACCTATATGTCAAACCTGAGATTTGGCTTGGTCCACGGGATTTCAGGACATCCTTGCTTCAATACTATGCCAGGTTGATGGATACTTGATATTCAAGTGAATAAAATCATTTCTGAATCACTTCTGTTATGCATCATACTACCATTATACACAATGTGTATTATATTCTTTCGATATTTTGGCAAACAGTGGGGCTGCTTTCTGCCCTTGTCCAAAGGATTTGCCTGAGGCTAAATTTAAAACTAATTGACAAGGTATATTTATATTTGGAGAGGCAGTTGAAGCTCTGGACGTCTGACTGCACATAGGAAGCACGTGTAGAAACCTCTGACTGATTCAAAGTAGAGAGCACCTACACCTTATGTAACAATGCCTTAGGTGCCCTGAGAACATCATGGCTAAAAAACAACTCCTTGGAGAGGAAAGTGAAAGAGAAGCCAGTGAGCTGAAATTCACAGCATTGCATAGGTTTTAACAACTAGGACAGAGCCACCTGTCAGAATTATGAGAGACTTAATGTCCAGAGAGACATTAGTCCCGTGCAGCAGGTGCACTCGGCCATGCCAGGCACGGCTTTCGCTCTGAGGGCTTTGTCAGCCATGATAAGCATCACTGTGCCTCCGGCTCATTATCTTGATATTGTACTCAACAGTGTCAGGGAGGAAAGGTGTGTACAAGCCTGAGGTGTGTACAAGCCATCACCGCTAGAACAATTCAGGTACAAATCTTTTCATTAAGATAACACCGTCACTGTCACAATATAATCCATCCATACAAGTAAAGATGGCTTCAGGACATGTTCCTGAAATGGGTAGACTCGATGCCACCACTACAGAATCTCAGCCTCACTGCCTGATTTGAACACCATGGGTAATAATTTCAACCACACTGCACTATGATATATTTACAGGATCATTTAATATGTTCAACATCCATTGCAGAATAAGATGTATTGGGGTTGGGGGATAGTTTTATTATAGAGTGCCAAAGCTACAAGTTTGTTCAGGATGATCAGAGGTAGAATTTTCTAGATACGGAAGAGGGAATTTCCAAGGTACAGACTTCCAGACGTCACACTGGAAGAACTCTGATTGAACGTATAGCTGTCCACCTTGGATGATCTTGGGAATATGGCTGCCCCAGCTTACCACTAGATTGTTCCTGTGAGATGACACGATGTCTAGCTCACTAGGCCCTTTCATGAGAGAGTTAAATAGGGGAACACACTTCCCCTATGCAGCTACTTTTCTGGGGATCCACTGAATAAAGTGCACAGAATCAAAATTGGATAAGTAGTCTCCTAGTCTGGGTCCGCACCTGGTACATTTCTTTGGCCATAACTGACAGTTGTTGCTGCAGCTCTCTTCTACCACTCACAGGGAGCTACGGTCTGGGCACAGTGCTGTTTCATCATCAGGAAGCCCCACTTTGTGTTGTTATTTTCAAAGCTGGACCAAGATCCTCCCACTGCTTAGTAAGTCTTTCTGCATCCTACCACTGAGCATTTCCCTATTGGCAGCACATCACACTTATTATACATTAATAGTTAACAATTTTGTGTTCACTATCAATCCAGATACATTAGGACTCCACCAAACATGCTAATGGGATCACCAGAGCTTCTCTAGCATTCAGACTCTATTTAAACCAGTGGAACACATAATGCAAACATAATAAAAAGTGACAAAACATTAATGTTAATACCCATAGATGTAGAAAGGAAAATCTTATGGGAGGTGAACATAATGTGTCAGTTGACATCAAGTCAATAGGTTTGTGCAAACTAGAGAAAGTGCAAAAGCCATATGCATTCTGTGGGTACTTTGCGTCTATGAAAAAGATGTGGCATAGGCAGCCATCTTTCCTCTTGTGCTTGTTGCATTTAGCTAGGAAAGTAATTGAGAGGATGGCACACACAAAGTATAGGAACTGGAAAGGAAAACCATGTTGTCCTGAGGCTGGCATATGCCAAATTTGACACATTAACTAGAATTTCTTGCTATACTGTTGTCAGAAGCAATCCTGTCCAATCTGGTAGATGTACAAAGCCCATGACTGATGGGACATATTTTGAAGATAGGCTGGTGCAAACTGGAAATCCCTAAAATATTAGCTAACAATATGCGATTATTTTTGCTGTGTTTTTAAATCTGCTTTCCTTAGTCTAAATACCTACAGGATTATGAGCTCACCATGGTGGCAGTGGTGTCCTAGAAAAACAGTGAGTCACAAAATTCAGGGTCCAGATGGCCTCTGTGTTCCCTTAGGAACCACTGTATGTAGGAATGTAGAGCCTAGGTAGCTTCCATTTTCTACTAGGTATCATTGCATTGTGGGAAAGCAAGGTCCTAGTGGCCTCCATGTTCCCTTAGGTATCATTGTATTGAGGAGAAGAGGGATCCCAGTGGTCTCACATTCCTCTAGGTATCATTGCATTGTGGGAAGGCAGTCTCCTGGTGACCTCCACTGTCCCTCAGGCACCATTGCATGTGTAGTTGCTTTGTCCTCCTTTGAGATCATTCCAGTTTTCTGCTGGGAGAAGCCAGCAAAGACATCAATACTGGCTTGAAAATTCTAATCTCTGTTGCATGAAGCATGAGGTGGAAATGGGGACTTTGCTGCTTTTTGGAGACTCAGAAATTGTAAAGTTTTTTTTGCACTACTACTGAAACAGCGTGCTGGACAATGACCCTGGCTTGCAGCACGCTTGGCTTGAGCATAATAGGCAGTGATTGCCAATTAGAGATGTTGGGTGGATGACTGGGGCTGTGGAGCTAAACCACAGATGGTAGCTAGGGGACAATAGCATAAAGCCTAGGAACCGAGACTGAGGGTGGGCAGAAACAAGGACACCATTACACCCTCCTAACAGTACACAAAGTGGGTCATTGTTTCATAGAGACTGTGCCAAGCTGTCAATCAATCCTTGAGATAGCACTGTATGCATATAAACCGCAATAAAAGTGTCATTTATTCTCTCTTTTTGAGTTTAAAAGTGGAACTCAATGGTTTGACATACAAACTCAGGGCTCTCAAATCAAATTCAAGGGAAATGGCAATTCAGATCTAGCTTTGGGAAAATACTTTCTTTCTCTGGAAATGTGCTTTTTAAAAAATCTGTCTAAGAGAATAATTATGATTCCCACCTTAGTTTGCTGTTAACAGAAGAGTAATTGGTACATGTGAATATTTAACACAGACACACAACAAACAGACTGTCTACTACATTTCAGCCATTAATAGACTTGTCTTAATTGATTTTTTCTTTTATTTTGCGTGTGTGCATACGTGCATGCAAGTGTCTATGTGCATGCATCACACCCGTGCCACAGATCACACGTAGAGGTCGGAGTCAGTCCTCTCCTTCCTACTGGGTTCTGGGGATCAAGCTCAGGGTGTCAGGATTGGCAGTCAGTGACTTTACCAAACGAGTCGTCCGACCAACAGTGGTCTTAATTTTAAATCCCCTTCAATGTCTGTAGCTTTGATAGGTTCCTGATCATGGGTTTAGATTTTAAAGACTAAATAGTATTTTGATGAAACAGGTGCTCTTTATAGAGAGGGAAAATATCTTAATTTTAACATCTGTCGGCCAATAGGGCAGAGATACAGCCAAGATGGGTAGCAAGTGAACAAAAGAGCCCAGATGTTTTGCATGTTATGGACTGTCATCAAAACACAATCTATTTCATCTTGAGGCCAATGCTATAAAGTGACTATACGCAGAAGGACTATGCTGAGCAGTCTGGACCTGGGCAGCGGAGTTCTTGCATTTGTATGTTGGTCACAAGACCAAGGCTCACTTCCCAGCTCACTCTTCTTATTTGATGGTGACAGAAAACACAGCAGGGTCAGTGGTATAACCAGTTAAACCGTAGCTGGGAAACTGAACGTTAATAACTTAAATTTTTTCCATGACCTGAAATAATTAAAAATCTTCCTGATTTTTCTCAAAATGAAGCAAATATCTCAGCCTTTATTTTTATCAGTTCGCAGTTGTTTTTGTTATTTTCTTGGTGTTTTCTAATTTTGTTTTAGACTGAATCCTGTATGCCTTTTGCTGGTTATCGTTTATAGTCTGACTTTCCCAGGCAGGTGCATTTGCAATTGTGCTGGAGCCCCGGCTTCCACTGCTACCAAGCATTCTCAATTCCACACTTCTCTGCTCCTCGGTGATGCAGAGGTCCCATGGGGGGAGCCTGGTTATTGCTGTTTCTGAATCTTCAGGTGCCTGCCTTCTGCTTAAGGCTTGGATTTTGTTTTATCCTTTAGCATGTATGCTCAGAAACATTCATATTATCTTAGTAAAAAGACAATAATATTTACTAAAGAAATAAAAATATTTTAATGAAAACATGCTAATAACACTAAACAGTAAGTAATTCCAAAAGGAATGTAGTGACTCTAGACAAGTAACCCACATTATTTATAACTATATTTATAATTATGGTCCTTGGTGGTTTCACTAATGAGAAAATTCCATCTCTTTGGTTGAACACATGGCTCAGCTCCTGTGATACCAGAATCTACACACTCAGCTACCTTGACCTTAACCACATTGACTCATGGGCAGACAGACCAGAAGTCATCCATAAATACGACCTGGGTGAGCCCACACTATCAGAGAAAAGACGTGTGAACCTCAGTGGCTTTATCTGTGAATACTAGGAGATACTCTGAGGTATAATAGCAAGAATACTGAAAAGCTCTCGACCTCTCAAACTCACTTTATCTGTTTGAGCGGGGTACTTCTTCTTCTTTTTTTTTTTTAATAAGCCAGAGTCCTAATTTTTTTAATGTTTTTGTCCTTTGAGACCAGTTATAGGAATTAGATATTCCCAACTATTAGAGAACAAAATGTCATGTCTTTCTCTACCTCTAGTCTGTAACTTTTTAGTTTGCATTTAAGCCATTAGCTGTCTAACTCGACTTATTACACCTCTCAATAATAACTCTTTGATTCCCTTTCCCATTGGATGACAACACTGGTTTTGGTGGCTGCAAAGACAGGAGAAGAACTGCAGTCTGGTATAAAACATACGGCCAGAGTCAAGCTCTTTGTAAAATGGTATAATCTGAAAGATATAGAGAAATGTCAATCTCAAGTAATTATAATAATAATAATAACAACAACAACAACAACAATAATAATCTTAAAGACTTCCTTGGACAATGAGTTCCACTAGGCTACTCATTGGGGCTACTTACAGGAGCACAGACACCTTGCCAGTTGTCTCTTCCTCTGCAGCTACCAATAACTGCCTATAGACCCCCTGGGAGAGGTGAGGTCTTGAACCCCTACCCCATCTCCATGACAGAATCCTAATAGGCTTAACCTTATGCAGATCTTGTGGAGCACATTGAAGCTGTTGTGAGGCAGAGGCAACATTGACATGACAGGCTCTTCCTTCTAGCTTACAATTTATAGTTGTGTGTTTACATAAGTTAGTTGCTAGGCACTAAATATTTGTAGCTCCTTGATTGAGACCTCACACTTACTTTGTGTTGTAATCGGGAAGATTTTTAATTATTCCAGGTCATGGAAAAAGTTTAAGTTATTAAGTGTTTCAGATTCCCAGCTACAGTTTAACAGGTTATACCACTGACCCTGGTGTGTTTTCTGTCACCATCAAATAAGGAGAGTGAGCTGGGAAGTGAGCCTTGGTCTTGTGACTAGCATGCAAATGCAAGAACTCCGCTGCCCAGGTCCAGACTGCTCAGCATAGTCCTTCTGCGTATAGTCACTTTATAGCATTGGCCTCAAGATGAAATAGATTGTGTTTTCATGACAATCCATAACATGTAAACCATCTGGGCTCTTTCTTTCACTTGCTACCCATCTTGGCCGTATCTCTGCCTTATTGGCTGACAGGTGTTAAAATTAAGAGACTACAGGCCCCACCCAGTACATCCAACATCAGAGCAGATGGGAAGCAAATGTTTGCACTCACCACAGACTGTGAAGGTGGAAAGCCCTGAATACACAGAGACATTTGCATTCAGCCTAGAAAGTAGGTAAGGAAAACCTCATAGACACCATCAAAAGGGTGGGTGAGAAGTTGCTAAAAAAGAAAAAATTAACATGGATGAAAATGTCTTTTCTAAAAATCCTGAAAGAATGAGAAGACCTTTTCTGGCTTAAAGCTCTGATAGGCATTTTGCAAGCTTCATACATGGAAGTGCATCCAAGTGTCATCAGCTTGATGTCATCTTAGCAGTTTTGAGTTTAGACACTAATGAAATGTCAACAGATTTCATAATCCTCACACTGTTTTCTGTGGGTGAAAATTATCTTTTATTTATTTGTTTGTTTATTAATGTATTAGTTTCCCATTGCCAGCTACCTTTCCCTTTTCTGTCATTGATCCTAGTAGCTAGTCAGTTGACTACTAAAGTTTGAGAGTGTGTTCTTTGTGAACAGCAGCAGGCCTGCATGGTACTTAGAAAGGCAACTCAATACAGTTAACTGGTCTACCTCTCCACCCTCTGGCCTTCAGTCCCCTCTTCCTCTCTCCTTGCACATGACAGTGGCATTTCAGAGAGCTAGGACTTCATCCTTTCTGCTGTGGATCTTTAGAGTAGTTTCTGGAACACACCATCATCTGTTCACAAGCCTTGCACAAACCATCTGTTCACCAGCCTTACACATACCATCTGTTCACTAGCCCTTGCACACACCATAGCCCTGTACTTATGGGACTTGGCTACTCTGCATGGAAAGCTTATATCAAGTTCCCTGCCCACTCTCCTAGCAGCTGCTGTTTTTCCTCAGGGAACATTTCACAGTTTCACTCTGTGTGTTTTATGTGATAAGCTGTTTGATAGCCATCTCCTCCGCCACAGAGTTATAATTTTCCTATCAGCAAGGATCATACCTTTGTATTTTAATCACTGTATTCATATGCCTGTTTTGGTGCCTGGGCTATAACAGAAGTATAATAAATAGTCTTTAAGTAATTTAATGCTACTAGAATCCATTCCTGTTTCTTTTAGATAAGGCTCTGCTGTCAAGTATCTGTTTAAAAACAAACAACTACTTGTCTCTGTTGTGATATCCATATCTGAAAGCCACTTAATAGATTTCCAGGTGACAGGAATTTGTATATGAAAAATATGTGTGTTAATGGACTAGAAAGACTTTCCAGTAATGGAATTCTCAGACAGACTATCACAGACATTACAAAGAAAATGGGAAAACAAAATCATTTGGCTCATATCACAGAGCATATCATATCATATCAGCACCAAGCGTTGCGTCTGGTGAAGGACAAATCCTACTACTGTATAAATAGCACAGAGGCAATACAATATCTTTGCTGGATTTTAGTAATGCCATCATTATTATAAGTACTGTAAAGAGACTGCCAAATGTCTCGTTTTATATTAAAAATACTGGTAATGTTTTTTTAAAATCTGCTTTCTTGCTTAAATGTCCTGTTTCATTCTTAAGTAGAAACCACATTCATTGAAATAGGTTAAAGGCCCTTGTTTTAATATATACACTATATATTAAACTAGGTTAGATTTGGTGACAATGTCAATGTACATTCTGTAAGTGATTGCTCATTAACACCTCACAGGTGATCCTCAATTTTTACACTAATACCTGATAAACAAACTAAATTAATAAGTTGATATACCGTAGAGAGATGGCTGAGCAGTTAAGAGCACTTACTGATCTTACAAAAGACTCAAGTTTGGTTCTCAGCACCCATGTCAAGCAGTTCACAACTACCTGTAACTGCACATCTAGGGAATTTGACACCCTCTTCAGGCCTCCACTGGTACTGCACTTATGTGCACATACCCATAAATAAAACACACTCACACATACATAATTAAAGCATTTTCCCTTTTCTGTCTAAATAAAAGGCCATTTTTCTATATAGTAAGAACAATTATGAAAAATTATAAAAACTGAAAGGTAAGATTTACATACATAATGTCTAATCAAAAGACATTTGGCAACTTTGAAGAGATATTATCTATTCTATCTTGGTGAGTCTAAAGTTTTGAACCTAAATCAATACCTATTAAAGCTTATATCTATCAACCTAAAAATATCTATCTAGACCTAAAAGTATCTTCTTAACTTCTAAACAACTATGTTTGACTTTAAAACTAACTATCTGGTCTTCAAACCCATCAAAGTCCTGAGAAGGAACAAATTTACCTACCTGAGTAAATAGGAAATGCAAGTTAGCAGCTTCCAAAATGGAAAAAAAATGGCAGAGACAATTTGCTGCCTGAACAGTCACCCCAAACTCTCTCACTTTGGAGCATCATCTTCAGCCTTCTGGGCCAATATATCTAACAGACATATTTGTGAAGCAGGAACTATTGAGGACTTGCTTAACCTATTTTGAAAGACTTTGGCGGTCTACTCTGCCTGCATCCTAGCTTGCCCATTTTAGGCAGAATTCTGTCTGTGGCAGATACAAGAGCATTTTTGCCCAGTGGCTGTTTTACCATATTTGAAGTCATCTCCATAAGGAAGCTCTTTGATGCTCATCATCTTCTTTGAGGTAGGCTGGATGTTGCCAGGAGTCAACCTGTCTCATTGTTAAAGAATCCTCAAAATAATAAGAACATTTTGAAATGCCATATTCTGTACGTTCCTGGGGGTTTTTGAAACCTGATATATCTATAGAATTATATCTATCTGTTAAACCTAGGATGTATATTCCTGCACTTGACATGACCATGAGTTGATCAACTAACAATTGACTTGTATCACTTAGTTATCCTAAACAGTCTGCAATAGCTCTATCAGAGTATTGGAAGCAAGCCATGTATTAATTGATTTGTAAGTGTACAATACCTCGTATTAAAGCTGAAATATAGTGTGTGAAGAATAATACCAAATTTGAACTCCATTTCAATGTAACAAAATTAAACTTATTTTGTATCAATATATATCAATGAATTAAAATCAACCTTATTTGTAAGTAACAATTAAGGCCTTAAATTGAGGAGTGTATTCAGTAATCTACTTCTTGTCTTATCATCCCTACATATTTCTATAATTCCTCTTCTTTCATTTCAACCCATATCCCCATACCTAAGATAAAGGAAAAGAGAGAAGTATCTAAGCCCAACCTAGTTTTCTCTCTGAATAAGACCAATAATAACTTATAACCAACTCCCAATGACAATAAACATCTATAGCCCAAGAAAGCAACCAAAAATTTACCCAACCTCACTCAAGGGAAACAGGGCAACTTTCTCTTAAGGTTTCTTCCAGCTGTTTTGGAGCAAATACCTATGTAGGGGCCCAAATAAAATTGGAAAAAAATTGGGTAAATAAGCTAGGAATCGCATTTGTGGTCCCATCTCTAAATGTTGAGAAATTCCAGGCTTAATATAAGTCCTGCGTGGGGCAGTCTGATATGCTGGACCAATTGGGATAAGGAGCCTTCTTTGAAACTGTCCTTTTCTGATGAGGAACAGCAACTAAAGCACTTGGGACTGGAACATGAAGGATGCAGGCTGCCAGCGTCTCAGAATGCTGGAGGAATGAATCCTGTCAGGTCTGATCCAGCATCAGTGTCCAGTTCTTTTATTCTGAAAACATATAATTTCTCACAAGAATTATACAATCATAAATCTATAAATATATGATGTGTGCAGGATGCACAGAACAATTAAAGCTGGTTCTCTGCTCCGTGTATGAGCAGAAGAAAGACATCTGTAAATCTTCATTCATGCTATATGAAGAATGGCATCTAATAATAAATCATGGGGATTCTGTAACCAACAGGAAGCTTTGACTATGCATAAACATTCATGTCACGGCCAGTCTTAGAGCTATTCCCATGTAGTGGAATCAGCTATGTAAATTAACTGCTTGTGCTGCAGTTTGAATTCATGTAAACATAGACTGACTTAAGTTAGCGGTCTCTCTTTTATTCAGGTCTGTTTCATTTTGACCCCTTTCAAAGGGGAAACACAACATTACCACTAACAATGGACATACAATCATTATCATACTGAAACCAAAATAATGTCCTTCTCTAGGCTCTATGGTGCCTGATGTATAGGCCAGGCCGCTAACTGTTTCCCGAGAAAAGGTATCTCGTTTTAGAGACAAGCCGGTTGCCCTGAGCAAAGGAAAAGACATTAAGCTTTAAATTAACATTATATAAACTCCCATTTTTATTTTAGAGTTTATGTATACCCTAGGCATCTTGTACCTTCATTTTCACATTTGTTTCAGGTGTTTTTGTCTCACTCCTTCTCTCCAAGGGGATGGACGCTTTCACTTTTTAGTTCTAAATGTCTTTTTCTAGGCTCTATGGCACATGGTGTATAGGTTAGGCTGCTACCTGTCTCCCAAGAAAATGTATCCTGTTTTAGAGACAAGCAGTTGCCCTAAGCAAAAGCAAAAAGTCATTAAGCTTACCCTAGGCATCTTGTATCTGGGTTTTTATTTTGGTTGTGGGTGTTTTTGTCTCACCCTTCCTCTCCATATTTGATGGACGATTCCACCTTGTAAGCACATGAATTGTAGCCTTTGAGTTTTGGGGACCTAACAAGGCTGACGTGTACTTTGTCACCTGTAAGTCCTCGGTGTCTTTTTGCTTCTGATGTGACCACCACCTGTCCCCCGTGGAAGTAGCTCACAATTAGAGAGATAAGCTAGCTGCCAGAGCAGTGGCACCTCAACTCTGCAAACAAAGGCTTTTCGACGTGGGAGGCATGTAGCTTGCATGTCTGTCTCCCTGTCCAATCTTGGTTCTTACATTGACCGACAGAAAATATCTCTTAGGCCAATTACCCTTTTAGCACAAGTTCTCCTGTGGATGTTCCACTTTCAAGGAGATTGTCTGGCCTTTTATAGAGCAGGGAAATCTTTTTACCTTACATAAACCTAAGATTGATGTGTATCCATGCTTTAGATCAGTAAGGACATATAATCCATTGTTAAGAAAAAGGAATGTACAGAGTAAATTTAAGAAAAAAAAATTGTCAGCTTAAATCCTAGGCTGTCTCTGGGGTTCATGCCCTGTGGAGATCAGGTTGGTCTACAACTCAAGAGTGCTGTCCATCTTTGTCTCCATGGTGTTGGGATTAAGGGCTTGAATCACCACCGCCCTGCTCAAATATTTCATCTCAATTCCAGTCAAAATCTTTAGAAATCTCAAGCAAAATTCAAGCAAGGAAACAAGAAAATTCCAAGTCTTGGGTCAGTTGTGCCAATTTAGGCTTCAGTTAGTGAAGCCTTGTCCACCATTCCTTGGAAATTAGTTATTGCTATCTCATAGAGGTGGATCCTTTCCTGAAACTGCTGACAAACACCTTGTAGCTAAGGGGCTCTGAATTCCAGCCACTATCAACTCTATGGAGAAGAGTTCAGTTCTTTCTTCCCTTCTTGTGGCCACATATCTCTCAGTTTTCTGCCTTTCTCCCTGAACTTTTTTTAGAGAAAGTATGGAGAAGTGTGACTATGACTAAACCCATTGCAAACAAATTCATAACCGTCAAAACAAAGCCAAAAAAGATCCAGGAGCCTTCTGTCATGGTGCCTTTGAGAGGGACCACAGCAATTTTTATTTTATTTTATTTTTTATGTGGTTAACTCCATTTCCCAGGCCAGTTTATAAGACTGCCAGCCTCCTAGTTCTGCCTCTCCCACTGGCCATGTGTCTGTAGCCATCTCTTCTCTGTAAGAGTTGAGCCCACAGGCAGCTAGGAGCAATGACTATGAAATGCTCTGGCCCATGGATGCTCTCTGGTAGCTATCCCCCGACCAGACCAAACTATGACAAAATATGATTTTTAAGGGTGTGGATACTGAATTTAGTTGGGCACCAATTTTTTGCAGTTAATTTACCAGTAAGGCCTAATAATAAATATTTTTAAGCCTATAATTATTATTACGGCAGTATTTTCTAATCTGCTAGGAACCAATCAAGACATAGACACCTGTTATATTTTAAAATAGCCTTAGTTAGCCTGGAGCAAGGCAGATATTAATCTGCTAAACTACTTCCCATAGTGGGGCAGGTATGGAATCCCTGCCCCAATCCCATGCCATCTGCTTCTAATAATTTCTATCAAGCTACCTCCCATCCATTATCCCAAATACTTGCTAATTATCATCATCTGGGCCAAGTCTCCATCTACGCTGGCCACATGTGTCTCCTCTACCTAACCCATGATGGCACAACCTTCTTCTCCTCTCCTCCGGTCTTTCTCTCCCAAGATCCTCAGTGTCTCTCCAGGTCCGGGAACCTTAGCCATGCCTATCCCATTTGCCTTGCCCAGGTGTGATGGCCTTTTATTGGTCAAATAGGTTAGGCTATAGGCAAGGTACAGGTGGGTCACAGAGACAGCAAGCAGTAATTAGCATCAAAATACATCAGACCAACCTGCAACAATTGGTGGCCCATAAAATTATTTTTTTAATTCCTGAAAGTACTGTAGTGAGTATTTTTAACCCTTTGTATACAAAAATGGCTGGAGCATTTTATACTCTGAGAAAGACTCCATTCAGCCTCATACATAAATTTAAGTAAATGTATATATTTAAGTACAATATATACTCAAATATATATACATTCAAATGTATACATATATTCAAGTATACACATATGTGCATATATATATTCATATTCAAGTAAGTTCAGATAAAACAAGACCCATCCTTCTGTAGCTATGGCTTCTGCATGTGTTGGTTCAACTGAGGGCAGTTTGAAAATAATCTAATATATATATTTACCACATGAAGACTTTCCATCTGCCTGTCTGTCTGTCTTTCCTAAACACTATGATAAAACAATGATTGACAAAGCATTTACATTGCATTTGGCATTGTAATTAACCTAAAGGTGCTTCATAGTGAGTAGGTGATGCACATTGGGCCTACACCATTCTGTGCTCTTTTATATAAGAGATTGAGAATCCAAGCATTGTCTTATCTAGCAGATTTGCCAAACAAACCTGAAACAGGTAACTGTACCATGCATTCTATCACAAGTCACTCCAGTGAGAGGTCAATGGGGGACTATAAATCAACACAGGAAAGTAGCAGAAATACGTATTTTTACTTGTGTTTCTCTGTATAATTGTCTACAGATGTGTTTTCTGGTGATTAACTTGAAAACTAGTTCTTACTTTTAATTTAAATGTGACATATACAATCTCAGGCATGTTGAATTCATAAAGCTTGTAGAGGGCTCCCTCTTTATTATGGCATCATACAGAATTATTTCCACATATACATAGTTATTATTATATATTACTTCTCTTCCTGAATTAGTAATGTATAACATCGATTATATTTTACCCTCAAGAGAGTGATATTTTCTATTGCAACAGACAAAATCCTATTTCCTTGGCTGTATTAAGACAGTATTTACACATTCTCTTTCTCCAACACTGTCAGCCCACTTTTCTATTTTTTGTTTTGTTTTATTTGTTTTTGTCTCTGATTTGTGGCCCGTGACTGCACAGAAATTTGTTATTCTCAATTTTTTGCTTATGCAAAATTTCTTTGAAAACAATTATTTTGTTTTAAAATGCAGAGCAGTATTCAATTTTTTCACCTTTGCTTTTAACAGTCATCATGATATTGTTTTAAGAAAAAAAAAAGCATTGTATTTTCAACTCTACCTAAGACTGACACTAAGGTTTGTGTGTAGAACAATTTAAAACAAGTTTGTTTTGTTTAAAATGGGATTCTAAATTTCTTTAGAAGAAGAACGATTCCCCTTTCTTTCATATTCTTTTCCAAACTGGTCTTTCTCAAGCCAAGTGAGAATACCCTCATCTCATGAATAGCTTCAAATAGATTGAGTTTGTAAACTCTCCAAAATAATATGTATCAGCATATACCCTGAAGACTAACTGTTGGACTCTTAAGTAACCTGTGTTTACTGGTATTAACTTTTAAGTGACCTGGTTTATTGGTAGTGTCTACAAAGGGAGATGTTAACTGGACAGAAATTCCAAGGGGTGTTTGATCTCTTCTTCTCTGGAAGGAGCAGCCCATCCTCAGTAGGAAGGGTCAGAATTTGAGTAAGATTACTAAGATTTGTATGCAGAGGTGCAGCATACTAATACACTAAGAACCCAGGGTCCTACAGTTTTCACTCATGACCTAGTTGCTAAATTTGAGAGTTGGGATGAAAGAAAACCTAGGGACTACCATAAAGTATTGTTGGCTTTGATATTTTAAAACCTACTTTATTTGGGGTTCTTTAATGCCTCTATCCTCCTTCCAACCCCAGTCTTTTCCAACCCCAGGTAGAAGGGGAAGAATGTTGAAGGGGAGAAGAGGCATAGCTCTCCTTGGCTACTTCCTGCTATTTAGGGTCACCTGGTTCTTTGAGGGGGGGGGCAATACCAGTCTCCATTGTCAAGATAGTCAGCCAGCAACAGCAAACACAGCAGCAGCCTTCTCTTCCTCCACGTGCTCTTCTTGCATCCCTCCTCCTCTCTCTTTCTCTCTTCGGGCTTTTGTATTAATTCCAACTGGCAAAGACCCCCCCCCCCCATGAAGCAGTTCCCAGCTGACAAACATCACACACCCTCACATGAGGCTGTTATCATCTGTGACCAAACGGGAGCAGCCCCCATATCCCATACCTGGGATTAAAACAAAAACATGTTTGAAAAAACATAACTGAGTTTTTAAAGAAACCAAAAGTTCCACAAACAAGTATCATGCTCACATGCTAAAGAAATAAAGAAATTCTATCTCAGTTGAGGGGGAAAAAAATCTGCCTTAGCACACAGCTCGTCTTTGCACAAGATATTTACCACACTTAGAATGGAAGCACAAATGTGAGGCCAGATAGCAGGGGTCAAAATCTACAGACACTGACTGTGGCTTTCGCTGTCAGGTAGAAGCAAAGACTATTGATCTCATAGCTAGAGGCCTGGGGCATGGCTGAAGAATAAGTAAGGAACTTAAATACATACATACATTAATTAATTAATTAATTTTTAATAAAACACCCACACCGGCAATGACCCATCCAATGCACAACTAAGGAAAATTAATAACCACCCCCCTTCATACATGTCTTTGACTTGGAATTCTTCCTTTTTCTATTCCTATTTTTCTTAAATTTGGTGATTTTTAGAGTGTCCTAAATTTCCTGGGGTTTTTGTGTGTGTGTGTGTGTCTCTGTGTGTGTGTGTGTGTGTGTGTGTGTGTGTGTGTGTGTGTGTGTGTGTGTGTGTTGGAAGTTTTGTAGGTGTAACATTTCTTTGACTGCTGTGTTTGTTTCTTTTATCATGTTTTCAGTTTCTGGAATTCTCTCTTCACTCTCTTACATTCTGTTGGTGAAGCTTGCCTCTGTAGTTCTTGTCCAAATTCTTAAGTGTTTCATTTCCACAATTCCCTGAGTTTGGGTTTTCTTTATTGATTCTATTTCCATTTTCATGTCTTGAACATTTTATTCATTTCCTCTCACTGCTTGTGTTGTCCTGGATTTCTCTAAGGGCTCTGTTCATTTCCTCTTTCATAGACACGTGTTTCAGCTCTGCTGCATTACTCATGGCCTGCTGTGGTAGGCCGTGACTCTGGGCTCTAGTGGAGACATATTGTCTTGGATGTTATTGGTTGTGCTTTTGTGTTGGTGTCTAAACATCTGGAATTGGGAAGATTATAGTTTTAGGTGCAGACATACTGTTTTATCTTTGTTAGGTAGGTATTTTGTTCCTTAGTTTCTGTTTTCTCTCTGGATCTCAGTGGTAGCTGTGTGTTGGCTAGTTATTGGGAGCATGTGGTGGCTGTGGGTTGCTTGGTTAAAAAAATTCCTGTGGACCTGAAAGGTGAAGCCACTGAGGGTTCCAGGTAATATGTGTTTCTGAGTATTGGGAGCTGACACTTTTATTATTTATTGACTGTAGTTTAAATTGCCTTTAGTGGGATGTGATAGAGAACATGAGTTCTGATATATACACAGTTGATAAACTGCATCTTCAGCCCAGAATAAAAAAAAAATGAAATGTTATAACATTGAAAGACTGTCTTAGCTCTATAACATATTTATGGATTCTAGAACCAAGCTGGCCTCTAAGTGTTATATAACACATAACACAACTTTATTCAGACAAATAAATTATTTTGTGACTTTATAAGTAGGAGCAAACAACTTCTAACCATATGTAACTATGGTTTGTAGTAAGTAAGAAACACAGCTTAATACTTTTGAGCTTGGTAGGAAACTTTATGTGGTTAAGAATACACCATATATTGTGTACATTACGTACTCGATGCACACATATGGTACATGTGTTACTCAACATACATTGCCTTTAATTGTCTAGTTAACATGTTTGATAACACACATGTAGAACTCACAAGGCTTGTATCATATTTACACAATAGAGTTTGCATATGTTCCTATGCATTCTTTTCTGAGACTAATCTTTCAAACTGAATCAAACCTCTAAATATCTTTTATATATCTCTGCTCCTGTCGCCGGCAGTTCTCTTGCCTGACTAGGGCTCCCCCTCAAGCCTCCAAGGCAGGATGCCTATGCTTTGTCATTCCACAATGACAAGTTATTCTATCTACAATAGCCATAATAAGATAATTCAAAATGGAAACATTACTATGGTATTCTAATACTCACAAAATGCCCCGTCAGGTCTCCATAATTTAATCTTATTGTCTGTGTCCTGAGAATAATGAATTTCTGATTTCTGTGATGTTTCTCTCTTTCTCTAGCACTAGTCATTATTGTGGAAGCTTCCTCTGGGCAAAGCAGTCTTCCCCTTCTCCTTTTACATGGTTAGCTATGTTCACCATCCAGCATGAGTCAGCCCCTGACTGAAGACAAGGAGTGCTGAGTAACAGCCATGCCAAAAGAGTACTTCTATTTCTCAATCATATAAACAAAATTTCCTACAAAACTCAAAAGTATCAAGGTGCATTTCTTTGAGGAAGTTGTCAACCCATCCTTACAATTCATGGGAACACATTTCTCCCAGTAGGAGTGGTGTTCTCCCACTTATAAAATCATATTATAACTTTTTTGTCTTAATAAAATTATGTTGTATGGCATAATGATTAAATCCACTGCTGATATCCAAGGCAATGGTTTTCTTCCTTTCAAGTAAGTTCTTACAGTCCCATATAAGTCTCCTTAACTCTGCCAGCCACCTACTATGCTGTTTTGTCTTAACTGTCAGCCTGGCACAGTCTATAACACTCTGTGAAGACAGTTTCCATGAAGAATTGTCTAGACAAGCATGGCCCATGGTGTTGTTTGCCGGGTTTTGTCTTGATTTGTTTTAGGTAGGTAAAAGTACCCTGAAGTGAGGGACATCATTTCATGGGCTGAGCCCTGAGCTGGGGAGAGGTGAAGGCAGATAGCAAGCAAGGGGGCATTCATTCTCTCACTGCTCTTGACTGAGATGTGCTGTGATTGGCTGCTTCAGTTCCTGCCTTGGTTTCCCCTCACTGATGGACTGGAATCTGGAGTTGTAAGTTGAATAAACCCTTTCTTCCCACCTATTACTTTTGATCACAGTTTTTTTTTTTTTTTTTTTTTTTGTCACAGTAATGAAAATGAAGCTGACACAGCTGTTTTCCATCTCATTGACATCAGAAATTAACAAAGAATAAACCCTCCCAGAATCTAGATTGTTTTAGTGTACCACTGGCTCCTCGTGTCCCATAAAGGAGAAGGGCTTAGAACATAATTTTAAAAATTATGCCATGCTGGGCATGGTAGTGCATGCCTTTAATCCCAACATTTGGGAGGCAGAGGCAGGTGGATCTTTGTGAGTTCAAGGCCAGTTCCAGGACAGCCAGGGCTATTACACAAAGAAACCCTGCCTCAAATAAACAAACAAACAAAAGGCCATCATCTACATTATTTAAACATAACCGAAACGCATGTTAAAATTAACTTCAGCAGCATAAAAAATGATTTTCTAAAAATATAAAATTTAATACAGATTCAATTGTGAATACACACACACACATTATATATATATATATATATATACTTTTGTTGACCGTGAATAGTGGAAAGATGCAATAACAATTATATAAAATGGAATTACAATATTACAGTCAAACATGAAATTTTAATAAAAAGAATTAAATAAGAAGTTTTTATAATGATGCTAAGAGCAGCAAACTTCCTTTATTTTGAATTCCTTAAATAAGTGGTATTATGATAATCCATTTTCAAGCATTATCTTATTTAATCCTCATAAGCTCAGCATTGGATGGGATTCAAAACAAGATTGCGTGACCCCAGAGAAAACTGCTGTGTCAATTTCATGCACACAACATTAGCCATCATTTTCTGGGCACCTGCTATGTTTAGGTACTCTTCAAAGTATTTAGGTACACTCCCCCCTCGTGGTTACTTATTACACTTATTAGATACTTTATTTGGATAGTTGCATCGATCAAAAATGTTAAACCAATGAGTCCACATGAGGAAACGTGACTAATGTTCCCATGGTGTCTTTTCCAAATGATCGCTCTCCCCGCCCGTCACTCATGTCTGGAAAAGGCTGGAGCTTGTTTTGTTTTTGTTTTGTTTCTACTGTCACATGTCCTAAATTCTATAGTCACAGCATGAATTCATATATAAGACTATTCTGGTTAAGACTGTACTAAAAGTTAAATCTGTTGTTGCTTGCACTGTCGATTTTGAGCATATGATGTCCAAAAGGTCACTAGTTATTATCAAATAATTGAGACTGCCACGCCCCAAATAAGTAAATTTGTGCTCACAAAAAGCTACAGGCAGGTCATGTTCTCAGCTTCTCAGGCTGAGAACCCACCTTCTTAGGCAGGAGATAAACACTCCTGGGGCACACGGGGAGAAGGGGGTTGAAGGGTGTAGGTGTTTGGCTTGCCTGTTCAGAGTCTATTAGGAATTTTGTTTCTTATAAGTTGGTTTCTTTGATGTTTACCATTTTTAAAAATTCAACTTACTTTAATAGCACTTTCCAGAAAAGCAGTGTCTTCATAGCACTAGCTGCTGACTAAATCTTTAAAAACCATTAGGAAAACGAGCTCCATGCTAGTGACTATTTCTTTTGAAGAGACTGGGTAATTTTCAGAGTGTCTAAGGATGCAAAGCTGTGTCCTGCAGAGACAAAAAGAGGCTTTAAGCCGTTTTCTAGATACTTCAGGTAAACAGAAATTACATGTAAGAGGATTGGATTCAACATTGAATCTTCTTTATTTTTTAATATTTTATTAATTTATTCATATTAGATCTAAATTGTTAGCCCGTCCCTTGTATCCTCCCATTCCTCCCTCCCTCCTGCTTTCCCCCTATTCCCCTCCCCTATGTCTGTGACTGAGGGGGACCTCCTCCCCCTGTATATGCTCATAGGGTATCAAATCTCTTCTTGGTAGCCTGCTATCCTTCCTCTGAGTGCCACCAGGCCTCCCCATCTAGGGGACATGGTCAAAAATGGGGCACCAGAGTTCGTGTGAAAGTCAGTCCCCACTCTCCACTCAACGGTGGGAAATTTCCTGTCCATCGGCTAGATCTGGGTAGGGGTTTGAAGTTTACTGCCCATAATGTCCTTGGCTGATGCCAAAGTTTGAGCAGGACTCCTGGGCCCAGATCTGCCTGCCATAAATGTTCTTCTTGTAGGTTTATTGATTCTTCTTTAAATCAATAGCTTTGCCTATCATGAATCAATGTTAGTTGTGGGAAAGATTTTAGGATCAGGATCAACCAATTCAAATTCATGATAGTTGGACACCTGGTCAAGCCCTGCAGCATTTTGGCATCCTTATTTTCCATGCTCTCTGATACCTACTTCATTAAAAATCCACTGTACTGCAAGGATAGAGCTGATTCAAACAATTTGGGAAAATAGAAAAGCATTATGTAACTTTCCAGGTAGACAATCCTATTCTAGATAATGCTCTGTTAGTTGTAAGAAGCCTTCAGGGGCTGGAATGTTTCCAAGGAATTGTCAAATGCTGCAGTGCCTTCCATGCAGCTGCATGTACAGCCCGGGGAGGAAGGTCAGCCTTTCCAGTGCTCTGGTCCTTCAGGTGGCTGGACCTTGAACTGATTAACACACTCTTAACCTTACAGCCGTAGCAATGAAGCATATTCAAATTCCCATAACATGTAATCAGCAAGGCCAAGACTGAAACCACAGCCACCAACTTAAAAGCTATTACTCGAGAAAAAAAAATATTGAATAAAATGGGTAATTTGTATACAAAATTATAAAAGCAAAGTTTCTCATAGAAATTGAATTTTATTATGTTCAGAAAGATAAAGAAATAAGCAATAAATGATAAGACATTGCTTTAAAAAAAAAAAAAAAAGCCTTAAAAAGAGCATCAGACAACAGGAGAGTGCCCCGATGGCATTCCTGAAGCTCCCGGCTACTTGGTTTCCAGTCATTTCCATGGGCAGCTTTCTCCCCACAGGCATGACTGAATGCGTCTGAGTCAGTTATGCTTTTATGACTAAATGCAAAAGCTTTATCACATATATGTGGGTTTAAAACCATCATTAAACATTAGCCATTTAATGAGACCAAAGAAGGCATAACTCAAAGCCCTCAATGAAATGCAAGTAGGATGCATGTGATGGTAAAATGCATAATCTAAAGTCCCTGTCCATAGATTTTATTAGTTTTCATTGAAACCAGATTTCCCGGGGCTGGAGAAAAGGCTCAGCCATTAAGCACTTACTGCTCTTGCAGAGCAAGAAGTTTGTTTCCTGGAATCCACACGAGATGGCTCACAACTGCCTGGAACTCCAGCTCCAGTGCACCCAGTGGTCACTGCATTCATACACAGACACACATGCGCTCATGCGCTCATGGTCCCGGGCGCGCGCGCGCGCACACACACACACACACACACACACACACACACACACTTAAAAATGAAGATAAATCTTAAAGAAAAGATAGATTTCCCTATTTGCATTCATGCAATGAATATTGATTTCAGTTAGCATTTTGATAAGAAGCTGTGTCTGCATGCATTTGTTTTTTTGTTTTTGTTTTTGTTTTTGTTTTTTACTCTTTCCCGTGATTGCTGGTATTGCACATGTAAGGAAGGTGACATTTCAACCCTGATTCAGCTCCAGTTAGTAACCACTCCTGAAACAACTGAGCTTCCATGGAGAGGAGGACCATTGCTCATGACAAGAAGCTGGTCTGCTCTGCTGCCTCGTATCTGTATCTTGGACAACATGCTTATTAGGAAAGCCATCATTTGAGTATTTGAAGGTTCCAGCACCATCGCTCAAAGGCCTGTGAGACTTGGTGTGGAATCAGGGAAAAATAAATTAGTGTGTTTAGACATGAGCTGTGGTTTGCCAATTCTTTAGACATCCAGTGTGTTAGTTACTTTTCTTTAATGTGATTAAAAAAAAACCCACTCTAACTGAAAGCAGCGTTAGGGGAAAAGGGGGTTATTTTGGCTTACAGTTCCAGAAGGATGGAGTCTGCCATGGCAGGGAAGGCATAGCAAGAGACAAGCACAGTATGGCAGCAGAAACAGGAAGCGAGCTGACCACATTTTGCCTACACACAGTAAATGGGGTGAAGCTGTAAACCCTCAAAGCCCACCCCCAGTGATGTACGTCCATCAACAAGGCTCCACCTTCTATAGGTTGCACAATCTCTCCGGACACAGCTACCAATTGGAAACCACGTATTTAAACACATTCACCTATGGGAGTCATTTCTCATTCAAACCACTGTGCCCCATGACATGATGTAGCCAACTCTGTAAAGGGAGGTGATAGAATTGCAGGGGGATGGAGGAGCCCTGGTGTTCCATGGACGTTGCAGGGGGATGGAGGAGCCCCTGGCGTTCCCTGGATATTGCAGGGAGATGGAGGAGCCCCTGGTGTTCTGTGGGCACCACACGGGGCATGAGGGAGCCCCTGGTGTTCCATGGACCAAGCAGGCAATACAGCAATGAGGACTTTTAACAGCTCAACCTCTTTTATTACCCTTCTGCTTGAATTTTCTTTTCATCAGGACTAGTAGTGGTGTTTTTATTTTTGTTTTTTTTTGGTAAGGAGTGCAGGATGAGGTTTGGGGGAAGTGAAGCAAAAAATGTAGAAGGCTTCAGAGAGGGCAGTTGGTCAAGGTTGCCCTAGTTTCTTCAAATGCACTAGAGGCAAATTAATTTAAAGTGACCCGTTCAGCTTATGTTCTTGTAACGGGTTTTTTTCTTCATCCCGTTGTAGCCTCGTGTGCATCTACAGAATTTCTTGTCTCTCACAGCCATTACCATAGCAGCCAGTTTTTTTCTTGTAAACCTGCTGACTCTAGGAGTATCTTCCATTGTCTTCCAGAAGAGTGTGTTTCACTATTTGGGCAATCTTTCCTCATCTATATTCTTGTTTCCTTAGTGAACTAAAAAAAAAATCATCCAGTTAAGTTATGGTTGAGTTTACACAAAATAATTGAAATTCTTTTAGTTCAAACAGGAAGCAGCCCTGGGACCTCTTCAGGACCAGCAGCAGGAAACGGTGAACTGCCCTGGAGCGTGTGGTGATCTCCCAAATGTAGATGTTTGGTTGTAGCTGTTAGCAGGTCAGAGGAGACAAAAATCTGGGTCTTCTAAAATGGGAGTCTGTGGTAGAGAGCCTGCAGAAAGCACTGTTCTAGAACATAGGCTCATTTTCGCCACAAAGAAAATAAGATATATTTTCTAACCTATCTGCCAAACTTATGTGACCTTGATGTGCCTTGGCAGGGGGAGAATAAAAAGCATGAAGGCTTTAGCCCACACTTGAGCACAAGCAGGACATTATCAGACACAGCACTGCCCAGTTCCCACAATGTAGGACAGTTTATGCAAGGATTGCCAGGTTAACAGAAAATATGCTGATCTATACAGGCTGATTAAAGTACACACCTTTGGAAATCACTTAAATAGACTAATAGAAATTAATTATTTATAACTAAGTAGAAAAATAACTATTAAAAAATAAAATTGAATTGGTGACTTGGGGGGAAAACTTTCCAGAAAATTCAAAGTTATCTTAACCCAAAGAACATATCTAATGAAAAACCTATAGAAAAATGTGGTGTCTAATGGCAAAGAATTGAAGTAGTAAAAAGAAGAAATGAGAAAGAGTTTGTATCATTACACCAGAATCTTTTAGCATTGTTTTAGAAATTCTAAGGAACATTATCAGAGGAGACTAGCAAAGCCCTAAGGTTTTAAAGGTGAGAAATCTGCCCAACACTTTTCTAAAGATTGTAAGTAAAACAGATTATCTGTTTGAAGTTTCTTTTGAGTTTTTAAATGTAGATCATCATATAAAACACAAATAACATGCATTTTTTTTGTTCCTGGAATGTGGAAACAGAAATAGTTTACTGTTGCTAAAAAAAAATTGTCTTTACAGAGTGTAAAGAATTAACTCCTATTATTGTGTAGCTTGAGAACTAAGTGAAATGGCCAGGCTGATGACGATGGTGATGGTGACAGTGATGATGATGAAAGTGGCTGATAATGATAGTGATGATTGTGTACGTTAATTTTCTGTTGCTGTGTTAGAACATCCTGACAAAAGGCAACTTAAAAGAGGGCTTATTTAGACTTATAGTTCTAGAGGGATAAGTGTCCATCATGATGGGGCCACATGAAGAATGACACAGGAAGAGTGCACTGGGAGCAGGGTAGGACAGTATTCCTTCCTACTCCCCAGTGACATAACTTCTTTCTGCAAGGCTATGCCACATAAACTCTCTCCAAACAGCACTGAGACAAAATGTTTAAAATACATGAGCTTAGGGAGTCCATTTCTCATTCAAACTACCTCAATGATGATAATGTTAGTACTAATGGTGGTGATGGGAGTGAGGATGATGTAAGAACGGTCATTGTGATGATAATGATGGTGTTAGTGGTGGTGCTGGTGGAAAGGATACTGATGATGATCATGAGGTTGGTGGTGATGACGGTGCTGGTGGAAAGGATACTGATGATGATCATGAGGTTGGTGGTGATGACGGTGCTGGTGGAAAAGATACTGATGATGATCATGACGTTGGTGGTGATGACGGTGCTGGTGGAAAGGATACTGATGATGATCATGACGTTGGTGGTGATGATGGTGCTGATGGAAAGGATACTGATGATGATCGTGAGGGTGGTGGTGATGACAGTGCTGGTGGAAAGGATACTGATGATCATGAGGGTGGTTGTGATGATGGTGCTGGTGGAAAGGATACTGATGATGATCATGAGGGTGGTGGTGATGATGGTGCTGATGGGAAGGATAATAGTTATAATGATAGTTGTGGAAGGTCAGCTTCAACACCACAGGGCAGGTTGAGGCAGGACATAGGTGAGCAGCTGGCTGATCACCCAGCAGACTTTTCTCTGAGAGTATAAAGCTAGAATCTCCAGGCCAGAACTGGTTGATACTGACAAGGGCTTCCACTGGTGTAACTGGCAGAGGGCTGGGGCTGATAGCTCTTGCTGTGGGCTGCTACTGAAGGTAGCTATGGATTAGGGAAAAGGAAAGGAGAAAAGAGACTGCACACACACGCACACGTGCACACACACACACACACACACACACACACACACACACACTGGATGAAGAAAGACAAGCTCCAATGTACAAGTTCCAGCAAGCTTCAACAAATTCATACATACATACATACATACATACATACATACATACACAGATATATACTCATTCACACACTGAGTAGATGGAGCAAACTTTAACAGACTCAGACATTTTACATACACACACACACACATATACATGTCTAGTGGATGGAGCAAACTACAAAAGCAAACTCCAACAACTTAATTCTTTTTCTCCCACAGCTTATATATCCCAGCAAAATCTTTCCAGCAGTACAAAAATCACAATGTGGTTACATTCTATTTTTCTTTAAGTGAACAATTGCAATGAGTATATGTAAGAAAAACATGTTCCCCAGTACCCTCACATGACCAAATGTTTTTAGGTATTATGGGTGAAAAGCAAATTATTCCCACAAACTCACATACATTTTTAACTAAGCAACTTGTTATAGATAAACAAAGTGTAAGCAAGCAAAGTAATTTTTTCAGCCAGTCTTTCTTTACTGGCAGGTTACAATTTGCAGTTACCAAGAAAGAGTTAATTATCTTAAAAAGTAATCTTATAAAATTTGTAAAAGAATCACAAATCTAAATTTTATATAAAAACAACCAGCCATTTCTACTTTAAAACCCCAAGGTGCACATCTACTCATTAACAAATTTTTTATTAAATAATATCAGGAGGCTGAAGGCAAAATGGGTACAAGAAATTAATCACATTGAAACCCAGCCTCAGCAAGGGAGACACATCAGCTAGTGCTATTTGGGGTATTGTTCTTGCTTGCTCACCTTAAAAAGTCACCAGCTCAACTATTAATAGTGTACTTTTCTGATCTTCAAGTGGTTCCTCAAGATTTTCTACATCAGAGCCACTGACAAAAACATCTTAACCTAACTTTCTAAAACTATTTGAATCAGCAGGGCACAGTGACACACGCCTTTGATCCCAGCACTCGGGAGGCAGAGACAGACAGATCTCTTTGAGTTCGAGGTCAGCCTGGTCTACAAAGCGAGTCTAGAACAACCAAGGCTGCACGAAGAAACCCCGTCTCAAAAACAAACAAACAAACAAAAAACTGATTTAAATCAAATCAGGAATTCTGTAAAATCATTAATCCATCTAAACAATATTATTTTATGAAGGTTAATCTTCATATTGATCTTCAGGAAAATTGCCCAATTTCCTGGGCTGTCACCCAGGAAGCAATCAAACCAGACAATGATAGTGGTGGTGACGATGATAGTGAAGATGATGGTAACAATGATAATGGTGGTGCTGATGGTGATGCTGATGGTGGTGCTGATGGTGGTGCTGATGGTGGTGCTGATGGTGGTGCTGATGGTGGTGCTGATGGTGCTGCTGATGGTGGTGTTGATGGTGGTGCTGATGGTGGTGCTGATGGTGGTGCTGATAGTGGTGCTGATGGTGGTGCTGATGGTGATGATGGTGACATGGTCATAATTGTAATGATATTGATGATGATGGTAATAATGATGATGGTGATGACAGTGCTAGCAATGATTATGATAGAACATTAGAAAAGAGGAGGGACAGGAGCAAAGCTGGACAGGGGAGGTGACTAGAGGAATGACAGCAAATAGAAGAATGGGGAAATACAAATTTGCCCTATGGGTGTCCAAAGCTACTCAGGCTAATGAGAAAACTGGTTAGTTCCCTGAAGCCATACAGATAACTGAAGTGACTATTAAAGATACCTTAAAATTAATATT